>NC_051236.1:23092500-23362500 GCF_015220715.1 Pygocentrus nattereri
ATGTGTGTGTTAAAAATAATTGTCTTATTTTATGAATCCATTCCATTCAACCAACTGAATGGCCACCACAAGGTCTGCAGAAAGGGGAAATTGTTACTTTCAACTGTCAATTTTTACATTTCATTTTCATTTAATATTTGGCATCAGAGATTTTGTAGGTAAGCATATTTCAATCATTTTGATCACAAAGAACTTCAGAATAAATGCTCTCCTTCATTCAGTAAATCGCTGCCGTTGGAAAACCTTGTATCTATAAAATGATGACTTTACAGGAGAAGGAAAAAAACATATTTCACTTTTAATGTAAGTCAATAGAACCAGTAGATTTGGATAATTTCTGTTGCCCCATTCATCATGAAATTTACACACAAGGTAAAGGACCAAGGATTTTTTCAAATTATGTCAAATACGACGAAAATAGAGATACAAGGGTTTGTTCTGACAGCAGCAAAATGCTAAATACAATATAAAAATAACGAACTTCAGTGCAAACACAACAAATATAAAAAAGTCTTTTAATAATAATCTGTGCTTTCATCATGCTTTTCTAACTGTTGGAAGCTTTCTTGACCTCCTTTTTTCCACAAGGTGTTTATAAATAAATACTAAATAATAAATAATATAAGTAAATAATAAAGCTACATGCTTGCAGGGCTCGGAGCCTTAAGCTACTGTAGTTAGTGCTTACAATACTAAAGGGCTTGGAGGAGGGAACCTCAGGGTTAAAACCCTGGCACTGCTCTGAATGGAATCAGCTAGAGCCAAAAGAAAAGAAATCAGTAAACAGTATTTCAGTGACGTTCCAAAAACAGGATAATGAAACGGCACAGAATCAGCACATATCACCACTTTATCATTCCTTCTGTCATTTCCACTGTATCAGGCCCACACCCTACACTTCTCTCTCAGCAACACCTGCTAATTTATGGCTCTCCTTCATTCACTCAACTGCATTTTCACACACTATTAGCCTGGCAGCCATCAAGCCTCCACACTGTACACACTGCATGTGTATGTGTACAGTAGCCTACACATATATCACACAGAATAAGGCTCATTAAATTTATGGCACCTGCTGCCATGGAGAACAATTAGCCCACAGCACTGCTAGCAGCTTGCCATTCCTCTCTGTCACACTGGAGCCAGGTGGAGCTAACCGCTAATGGCTAATTTCAGGCAGGACTAAAGATTAAAGCACTTATTAAGACGAGTAGAACACACCGCAGTTTAGAATACGGAGTTTAGAACGATGCACCTGTTTACATGCTAACTACTGTTAAACATGGAGGGAGAAGAAGCCCCAAAACTGCTGATACAGGACCAGATGGTCTCTACAGTGTGTTTAAGCAGAATAAGCACTACTGATGGACATCTTCTGTCAAGCCAGGACAGGGGGCAGTCAGAAGAAATTGAGCCACAGTTCTGAAAGGAAGTAAGGGTCTTATAATGCGTATAATATGCCACGCAATAAGCAGTTGCTCAGTACAGAGCGGCAGATGGGACAGGGGTAAAAATAACAATTAGCGTAGGGCCCCTAATTTATAATATCTCATGAAAAACCCACGATGACTTCAAAAAGGTGGAAAAGATACACCAGTTAAACACACATCGTAATTTCTTTATGTATACTGAAACGTTTAGGGCTTAGATGTCAACTTTGCTCTTTATTTAATGAAACAAAAGCCTTTTGTGTATTTTTATGTTGTTTTAAGTTATTCATTTCTCAGTGACAGGGGAAAAAAAACAAAATGATAACATATACAAACACCAAGTACAATATCAAATCTATCAGTATGGAATTAGTCCACTCCGTACTTCTGTGAACCCTACTGCCTCTTTAACTTTTCCATCCTTACAATCTAAAAACCAACCAGTTACAGATACAAATCAATCCACTGACAAAAGGAAGAGTAAAGTAAAAGGAAAATAAATGAAAAAAAAAAAATAGTTTCCAGTTCTGGAAGAGAAAATGGAACTCGTAACAACCACGTGAGGCCTGGTAGACCACCATAACTCACCAGCTGTCACTTAACGCTTTCATCCTTGAGAGAGAAAATTAAGCTCCACTCTTGCTTCAGATCTGAAAAAGTCACAGGTGTTTCTGTCCATCCACTGCGAGGACAGCTCAACACTATGAGTGAGAAAGATACTGCTACTGAGTGAAGGAGCGGACCAAAAAAAATCATTTGCAAACCAAAAAAAGAACTCGCTGTTTGGGATTACTTACTCCTGAAAAACAGAAGGGGTGTGTGGAATATATAAGCAGCACTGCTGTGTCTGATCCACTCGTACCAGAACAACACACAGTAACACACCACCATGTCAGTGTTACTGCAGTGCTGAGAATCATCCACCACCCAAATAGTACTGAAGAACAGGGTAAATTAAAATGAGCAATTGGATGATGCACTGAATAATTTCCAAAAGAACCGTAATACAACAATCAAGTTCGGAGATCTACACTCCAGTTTCTGCTTTTTTTCCCATCCCTTTTTTTTTTTTTTTTTTTATAACCCACAAGTAGGAGTGAGCTCACAGGGGTAAAATAAATCCAGAAATGAGGGAAAACTTATTGAGCCCCAGAGACCCTGCCTTCCACTCCCTACTAAAGCCTGTTCGGCACATCAGTGGGGTTGTCAGGCAGTGGGGGCCGTGCAAGGGCTGCACGGTGAGAGGAGCTGGACTGGAATGAGTTTGCCCTGGTCATGTAGAGCAGGTGTCAGATACAGAGGCAGCCAGCAATCCATCACCAGCAGCACAGCACCCCTGTCAGGAAGAGAGTAGCAGAGATGGAGGGAGAAAGGGGCTGGAGAAAGAAAAAAAGAAAAAAAAAGAGGCAATACACTTGCTTTGTCAGAGCTCCACCCTCCCCACTGCTTCTCATCAGAAGCTGCTCCTCATGGGAGGCTTCAGTAGGAGAGGTCAGGTGTTGTGTTTCTGTTAGATATGCATGTATACATTCCCACCTATAGCAGGTTGACAGAACTGGAGAGGTATAGAACTACATCAACCATCCACTTACACATCGTATCTACACTCTTTATCATGTAGGTGCACTTTGTTGTCCATCTGCTTCTCTGCATAATTTGTTAGACCATTTTTTACCCTGTCCTTCAATGGTCGGGACCCCCACAGGACCACCAGAGAGCAGGTATTATGTGGTGGATCATTCTCAACACTCCAGTGACAATGACGTGGTGGTGTGTCTGTGTTGTGCTGGTACGAGTGGACTGGACACAGCAGTGCTGCTGGAGTTTTTAAACGCTGTCCACTCTATTAGATAAACCTACCTTATTGGTGCCCCTTGTAGATGTAGTCAGATGCAGTCCTTGTAGAAGTCAGAGACAATTCACTTGTTGCTGCACTGTTTGTGTTGGTCAACCTCTAGTCCTTCATCAGAGGTCACAGGACGGTGCCCACAGGTTGACTGGATATTTTTCTTCGGTGGACTATTCTCAGTGCAGCTGTAAGACTGAGGTGTTTAAAAACCCCAGCAGCACTGCTGTGTTCCACTCGTATCAGAACATTTTGAGAATTCAGTGACTTTAAGGTGCACCCACAGCTGACGCAGGTCACACAATCTCCATGGAAAAACATGCACATGAGCCTAAGGTCATCTTGCCCAATGCCAAGTGTCAACAAAAAGGGTATAAAGTCCCCCAGCATGTTGCTGGGGAACAGCGGAACTGCATTGAAGTGATAGAGCTCCATCCTCACTAACAAACTTGTAGTGAGAACAGCACAAGCAGTACATTAGTCAGAATTATCAGCATAACTGAAGCTGAAAGGTTTTGGATTAATCCACATAGAAGACCACAGTCAAATTCTAGTGACTAACACTGCACCCCAAATCAAACGCTGGCCATGTCAGTTTTAATTGTTGGTGAGCTGTTAACCAGTCTTGTGACATTCTCTTTTTAATTTTGCTAGTTCCCAATAGTGGAATAAACCGTTTAAACTTTTTTTAAAGTCTACAACTGGCCACATCAGTTTAATTACTGCATTTCCACAACTCAACACTTGTTTAATGTGCTTACAAAAACAAGCAAGAGTATGAATTTCCTTAAAAAAAAAACTTTATTGTCCATAAGGAAGGAGTAAGGAGTTACAACAAACATGCGTCTTACCACAACAGAAAATAAAAAGATATTGCACTGGTTTAACTAGCATTTTTTTTTCTTCCTCAGCCCATTTCTGTTCATTCCTTACTGTACAACCCCTGTCCATCTCAGCCCCAGAGGACAAACACAGCATACACACAGACAACGCAAGATATCTACTATGGACTCCACCACATTCTGGAGAAGTCTGCTTCGGCTGAGCACCTGCTCTGTCCAGTCATGATCCCATTTTACTAAATACTGTGACTGTGGCAGCAGCCTTGGTGCTCTTTTAAATGTAATTAGCTCCAGCTCTGCAAGACTGACTGCGTTCTGTACACTAGACAGGTTCTTACTAGCATGTGAATTCTGTACATGTAAAGGGCATTAGGGAGCATAGTCAGTCAGTGGTTATATGTGTATTCACTGATTTTCAGCAACAGTGAGTCAACGATGTGTATGCTCTAGTGGCTTGCTGTTATGCAGAGATGACTGTTCAAATGGGATATGGCTGCAAGACTTGAATGGCTACCTCAAGACTCTTACCGTTTACTAAATCCCAACAAATAGCCCAACCATCATCACTGTCAGTCTTCATATGAGCATGCACTGGAGTGAAATTACCCTTCAGTTTCAATACATAACATTTTATAGATGTCAATTAATTTAGAGCAAAACCATCTCCTAAATCTAGCTCTTAATATACGTATATTTTAGCTGTACTTAAGAAAACTGGCTTATACGCCGCAATAATAGTATGCAATTGTAATGCTTAACCACAAGATAAGAACTAAAAAGCTGACTTGTTAACACTTTACCAAAGGACGGTATTCGTAAAGCTAACTGTAAAACCTATACTAACATTTATGAAGGCTCATTCAAACAAGCATTGCTTGTCATAAAGGCTGCTTTAGTCAATTTTACCAGAAAGTGTTATATGCACCAACACATTGCTGGAATAAGCCTTTATAGGTCAAACGTTATGAAAGGCTTATGATGTCATGTAGCCTTAAGAACCCTACCCTACAGCGAAGTGTTACGCAGACTTTTGCTATGACAATGCTGCTTTTAATTTCATTCAAATCTCTTAGACAACATGGCCCTTTGTGAGGTCCTTGTAATATAAGAGACAATAAACCAGCCATTCACTGACCTGCCATACGCTCTAACAATGTACCACCGCATACATCAAAATATACTTTTTTTTTCTATTAAATCATATTCTACCAAACTTCACCCATTGCAGGTGTATCTCCCTACTTTTAGTCTAGTCAAAGTGAAATTAGCTTTAAGGTGAAGGGTACTGTTAAGCTTGCTCAGAGGTTTGTGTTTTAACGACCCCCTGGAAGGGACAGTGTTTTATAGCTTGTTGTGTGTAGCGATTCAGCCTTTACTAAGCTGTGGAGCCATAAAAGAGCCACTTCGGGGCATGACAGATAAGCATCCTCCTTAACAATCTACTCTTACACACTACTACAAAATGTAGCTGTACATACAGAAAAATGGCATCTCAATACAATCAAGTGTGTGAAATCTCTCGCGTGGTGCCCATATTGTACTGTAATTCACAAGCTGAACTATGGTGTTCAAGGTCAGGAATCAAGCTTCAGGCTCAAAAGGCTATCAACAGCTTTCCGTTACTTAAGATTTAAAAATGCTAAAATGTGCAAGACCTCCATTCACAGTTCATATGGACGGAACATTTATGAATGTAGCGCATAACTGTACATACCATCATGTGATTTTAACTGCCACTATGGGTCATAATTAAAGAGAACCAAAGGAAGTGGGCAGAAATCTATAAAGCAGGGTTGCAGGGGGCACTAAAGAAGGTGACTTTCAAGACTGGTCTTAAATCAAGAGATTCTCTTGGATTGGAAAGGATATTTAACATCACACCAAAATATCCCTGTTTAACACTGGACTATTCACTAGGAATATTCACTAATCATTAGGTAACATTCAAAGGCAAAAGAAAAAAGCATTCAGTACGCTGTGAAGATGTGAACAAGGGCAATACAAGAGAGACCTATAGCTTCCACAGGCATCTACCATTTTTTGAACGCATGGTGGTGTGAACACATCAATGTACAGTAGCAATATGATATGACAAGGGGTTAAATGATTGTTCAAACCCCTCAAGACCCCAACAAAGCCTGGGGATCTGATTGGACTGTATTTTATTAGTTTTCATATTTATATGACACAAAGTAAAAAGGGATTGTGCAAATACATTTTCGCCTGCTTTTCACAAAAAAGGCTAAATCAGACAAAGCTAACATGGCAAAGACAGGACACTAATCTAAGACACCCTCCCAATGCCACTGGTTATAAAACTGACACCACAACAGAACTTTAAATATTCATTTATATAAGTACATACATACACACTCTCTCACACACGCACGCACGCACGCACACACGCACACACACTTAATCATTAACAAGCATGTACACGTTTTCTAAACTTAAAAGATTATTGGCTAATATACAGAAAGAACACAGCAAGTTGGTCCAGATATTAAAAATAAGAACAATTAGTTGTTATTGATAAAAAAAGAGAGCAGGGGCTAGAAATAAAAACAGAACATTTTCGGTTCCTTGCAAAAGCATTTCAGTAGTGTGACCACCATGTGTACAGGCATTAAAGTCAGACAGTAACCAGCACATGCCATCAACACTACTCTACCACATACATTCATCTATACATCCAGCATGTACAAATGCCCAGTAATTTAAATATCACTAATAACTGACAGTAAATGCCAGACATATTTTCAAGATTTATATGCTGGGCTCAAGATGGGCAAATGAAAGAAATGTAGACTTCAATTAATTAAATTCACAGAACATAAAATTTCATTCCGACTTCTGAAACCTACTGTTTTCAACATGTTGTATTTAAGCTTCTTTTTGGGAAGTGAAATCAAAATGGATTTTTTTGTCTAAGATAACAAGCCTGTTTTTTATGCTCTCACTATGACATAAGATGACAGTGTCCCAGTCTCCCAAAACATGCAACTTAGTACCTAGAAGCTGAAAACAGTGTTAGAGAGACAAATGGAAAATGAGGTTTGATTTTTAGCCAACTATTGTAGGGTGCTACGACATTAAGTTGATGTTTTTATACAAATTGCTAAGCATACGCTACTTTTATTGCTGAGATACATCTTACCCCCCATGAATGAACAGCAGAGAGGCTTAACAGGTGAGTTTGAAGTCTGTTAAGGCACAACGAGAACTCTAACAGAAAAAGCAGAGAGCCTAATCATACAGAGAGGTACTGAATGTGGCAGTATGAATTTTCTCGTTGAACTGTTTATTTCTAGCCCCATAATTTCCTTTTTCGACAAAAAAGTGAACTTAATAAAAGCAAATATTGTGAAAAAGCATAAAGGGAAAAAATAAAAACAATACAAAGCCCCTGTTAAAGTATGAATCACACAGTATATAAACAATCCAGAATCAAGTTGCTAGACTCCCTTGTCTGTGTCTTCTTCTTTTACCTCTTTCCTTTCACGGTTAGTGTGGACTGAGAGTATCGCTTTTTTTTTTAAATTTTCAAACATGCAAGTGTTGAGGTTTGAAATAAGTTTTTCTAATTGTTATTTTTCTGTGCAAGGCTGCTACGTCTTCTTGTTGGATTTGTCTTGTGGCGCGGAGGTGGGTTTGGCCTGGCTCTGGGACTGCGCTTCAGGTCCAGGTCTCAGGGGGGCGCTGCTGCGTGGAGTTCCTGGCCTGTCCTGTGGCTCTCCTGTGGTTTGGGAGCTGTCTTTTGGGATGGAAGGCCTCTTTGAAGCTCCTGGAAGCTCCAGGGGCCTCTGAGAAGTGGAGGGTGGCTCAGATTTGGTAGATGGCTGCCTAGAGGGTGATTCAGGCACTCGCCCTGTTTGGGAGGCAGAAGTTACAGATGGAAACATTGTGTCCGGAGTTCCGGAACAGTCCAAACGAGGCTCTTTGCTTTTTGGGTGTGCTTCTGCCTGGGGCCTTGACTCCTTGCTCCTCTCATGGGCTTCTTTGGTCCCTGGTATGTTGAGCTTCACTGGGCCCAGCACACTCTTGGCCACCGTAGCCAGCTGAGATACCACTTTATCCACCCCGCTCTCAGTGGGTGTAGAGGTGGCAGACGCGGCGGCAGCAGCAGCAGCTGCAGCAGCTGCTTGCCTCCGGTTGTCCGCCTCCTTCATCTCCTTGGTGATGCCTCCAGTTGGCGTAGTGGACACTGGAGATTCTCTGGCCACTGTTGGCACTGTGCTGAGCTCTTGCTTGCTGCTCACTTTGGCCCTGGGCTCAGCAGCTTTGGAGGTCCTCCGGTCTAGAGGGGGTGCTGTGGGTTTGAGGAAGGGGTCCTTGCTGACAGTGGTAAACGCACTGCCAGGAGTAGAAAAGGTGCTAATTAGAGGGCTTGGCTGAGGAGTGCTAGTTTTAGCACTGGACAAAGAATCTGGAATCATTCCCCCTCTGTCGCTGGAATTTTCTGCTAGTGTTGAGGTAGAGGCAGGAGTGGGGGTAGATACTGGGGTCTGGCTAAGTTTCTGCCCTGAAGCTTTGGCTTCGGCCTGTGGCCGTACCAGAGATATAGCTTGAGTTTGTTGGGCCGGTAGTCCTTGACTGAGCTGAGGAGAGCCTGGCTGAGCTACTGTGGAAGGAGTCACAGACAGACTGGGTAAAGCAGCAGGCCCCATCCTGATAGCATGGGGCGATCCCATCACAGTCGTGGGCCGAAGTACGTGGCTAGGATGGACAAAAGTTGTCCTGCGTCCATCTTGACTATCCTCCGACCCCTCATCTGTCTCATCCTCAGACGAATCCACCTCATGGATGGCGTCTTGTTTCTGCAGAGACTCTCGGCGCTCTGCACGGTCCTGCCGGATAGCGGACAGCTTGTCCTTTAGCTTGCTCTTGCCAGGAGCCAACCCCAGAGAGCCTGCTCCGGAGTCAGGGCCTTCTTGCCTGCTCAGCTTGCGGGCTGAGTGCTTCTGCAGGCTGCCCTTCTCTGCTGGAGACACCCTCCCTCCCAGCAGGGTCTCACTAGCGGACTCCTGCAGGCTCTGTAGGCTTGGGTCCCGCTGGAGCATCTCCTTCTTAAATTCTGAGTGAGAGATGTCTAGGCTGTGCTTGCGGCTAGCACCCACAGGCAGCTTCTTATCTCCCGCCGAGGAGGGAGAGGGAGATGACGACGAAGAAGAGAGAGAGGCCGCCAACTTCTCAGCAGACTGCACACGTTTGAGGAGTGGAGAGCGAGGGGGGTCTGCGCTCTTCGGCCGGGCGATCTGACGCACCAAGGGAGGAGAAGAGTGAAGCTTGACAGGGAAAGACTGGCCAATGGAGGAACTGACCAGTGGGTGGCTAGGCAGAGGTGAAGGGGAGCGCTGAGGGGAAGTGCTCTGGGGTGTTGGGGATGGTGTGCGGGCTAGTGGTGAGAGGGGGATGTTACCAGCAGATTTGCGGCGAGGGGAGCGGTACTGGCGCTGTAGTTTTGGGGCGAGGCCATGCAGGGAGCTCGGGCGGATCTGGCCAGAGCTGGCAGGAGAGTTTGGAACGCTGGAACTGGGAGAGCTGCTCTGAGAGGAATTTCCACCAACTGGAAAAACAAAATAAAGCAAAAATGGTTTATGAGCCAAGGTTCACATAGGAGTAACATTTTAATGAAAACCATTTGCTTTTGCCTCCAGTTTATCACCAGCTTAGATGGGAGGTATTTTCAAAATTCACAGAGCCATGCAAGGAAAAATACAGATAACAAGAATTTAATTTAAAAGAATCTTAGAAAACTTCTCCAAAATAAATATCCTGAAACTTGCCAGCACATACACTTAAATGGGAATGAGCCCCTGAACAACATCAACAATCAACCAATATTTTGTTAAACTTTTACAACATTATTAAAACATAGTGGTTGGCCAGAGTCATAATACAGTTCAAGAACTCTAAAAAATGATAAAAGTAAGTGACTTAATCCTGTGGATTTGCTACAGTACAGACTGAAAACTTTACCAGAGTGAGCAGAGTCTGGTGTGGAGCGGTAGCCCTGTGTAGGGGAGCGAGGGGACATGTGTGTGGGAGAGCCAGGCACACTCTCTCCTGAGGAGACAGAACGGTTCAGGGATGACAGACTGCGACTGGTGTGAAGGAGGGACGCATGCTTGGTGATCTTCCTAAACAGGGAGTTCCGCTTCTTACTGCTGGAGGACCCACAGACACACATAATGAACATATACACATTTATTTCTCAACAGTTACAGAGAAAGAAAGCAGTTTTTACTCATGAAGAACCAAGAATGAACAGATAAAATATCTCGTGAGGAAAGTAATAAATTCAAACCTGTCCTGTCCCTCTTTGGTTTTCGTCTTCTTGTTGCGTCGGGCCATTTTAGACTTGTAGCTGGTTTTGCGGGCGGGACCCACCTTAATTGACGTGTTCTCGAAAGGTGTTGCAGAGATAGACACCTTCGTACCGCTCTATAAGAATGTGGGTTTTAAATGCATTATCTTTGCAAATGTACTTGACATACTACAGTGAAAGAGTGTTTGTGAGAACACACCTTGAGGATGAGTTCTACAACTTCAGTGTGTACAAGGCCATGGACTGGCTCTCCGTTAACATGTGTGATGAGATCTCCCTCTCTTAGACCTGCCTCATGAGCTGGTCCTCCTTCCTCCACATGCTGCATAAAAGCATCACATTTCAATATGGTCAGGGAAATATCGATACTACATGATCCCATGATCATTTTTCATTCTTCATTGGAGGGAAATGTACTCTGTCCACCACCTCCACTAAAGCACTCACCCAGACCATGTGGTGTACGGTGTAGATGTCTGTGTCTCCCATGTAGACACGGATGGCCCGCAGAGTAAAACCATACTTCTTGCCCGCTCGGTGGATAACAATGGCGGGTTTGACGCTGCAGACAGCAGGGGAAAGGTCCCGGCTGGGAGAAGAGTCCCGAGATGAGGGGTTGGAGGAAAGAGAGTGTGGAGACATGGGGCTGGCAAGAGGAGATGCTCCATGGTGGTCTGAAACCAAGGTAAGAGTGAGTAGGAAGGGAAACAAAAACAGACATTAATTTCTAAAACAATGTATTTTTATTTATAATAACCAAATGCAGTGTGAAAGAAAATAAACTACCATAATTGTTTCAAGGGTCCATATCCTAAATTTTCCTTATACATAATGTTTGCATATCGAAAACGGCCATAATTCATTCTACACAATAACCGTTTCATCCCTTAGAATTAAAGAGGCTGTTTCTGTCATTGTGCTCACATATGTAAATGAGCTCTGTTTCAACTGGCTGCCCTGTTTTGTTGCTCCATTAAAACAGCAGTCTGGGCTGAAACACTGCAGTGTGACTACTTGGCAATAAACTGCTGTAGGCTGAACAGGTGAAGGTATGTGAAGGTGTTGGTTTTCATGGCATTACAGAAGTAAAGCAGACTGTATTTGCAGCTTACTTTCCAAATATGGACTGTATGGACAGGATATCGAATATTATATTTTGAAATTTTACATCATCCATGTACATTATATTACATGGGCTCTATAAAGATTACTTGCACAACACGGGCCAAAAGTTTGCAACACAAATTTTGTAAAAATAAACCTGGAAGACTTTCACTTCTATCTGAAAAGACAGAGTACAACTAAATGTTATCTGTTTTGCTTAATTTATTCTGTGATTTCCTGATGATTATATTGCAGCCTTATTCATATCCATCTGATTTTGAAAAAGTTTCTTGCATTTAGATGCTTTAAGTGGGTTACACTAGATGTTTGTAAAAAGTGGTCATTGTAAGGGACTGTCATCAATAAAGAGTGTGAATGATTTCCCAAATAAAACATTGTATTAAGATTACATCACTGCAAACCACATCCACTGCAAAATGGATCAGCTGCAGAAAAAAATAACTTAAATTTGTAACTTTAAAAGCCACTGCTTTCCTTAATACTTTTGTGCTGTAGTGTAAATCTGTGTATGCAAAACACCACTTACACGCTGAAAGCCCCTTAGTCCATAAATGCAGCTACTAACCTGCAGGAATCATAAGAGACAGAGTGGTGGCTGAGGCTGATTTGATGACCTTGTTGAGGGGTCTTGACGTGTGTTTCTCTGTGTCTCCTGACAGAAGTCTGTGGCGAGCTCTGCGGGCGGCTAGGTCACTGATGGCTTTTGGAGTGGAGTTATCTGCTCCATCTGTACTGCTACAACGAGGAGAGCCTCTATCCCCAACATCACCAGAACTACCAGCTACATGCGGATACATAATACATTCCTCATTAGGGTTGTGAACATTCCTAGCTGTTGTATTTTTGTTTCAAACTGTAAGAGACCAGTTTTTAGGGAGTTAAATAATGCACTAACGTGTGAGTGTGGCTCGGCTAGTTTGGCTGGAGGTGGACCCTGGTGTGGTTGGAGACTCATCTAGTTTGAGCTCCCTCTCTACAGGTAATTCTGGGATGGCGGACGGTAGCTCTTCGCTGCGTGGCCCCCTGACTGTAATCTTCCTTGCACCTTCCTCCTCGCTGGAGATGGCAAAGCGAGGCATCTCAATGATGGCTGAGCAGCAGCGGCGCCGCACTGTCAGCGGGGGGCTGGAGTCACTCTCAGTGTGTGAAGACTCTGACACGGAGAGGCGTTTACGCAGGCTGGGGATAAACATACACATTAGATTACTATATAGATTACTCTCACATGGCTTCAGCAGTTCATTACTCACAATGACCTACGATACAGTAAAGCTGCCATGATTATTTAATCAACAAATCTATCAATCAATTATGTGTTCTTTCCATGTTCTTCCACCCACACTCTCTGTTACTGATGTGCACAACATTCAGTGACAAGCCTAGATATTTTTATGGTGAAACGAAACACTAGCTATATGGACATTTAGAGAACTTTATAGAACAGCTTTCGTTTTTTAGATGCAAAGCACTTCATGGACCTGGCTTTTTCACTCCCTCAAATTCACTTATATTTAGTAGATGGAAACTTTTCCAAAAGAGGGAGCCATTAGCACTAATAGCTTTTACTTATAATTACTATTATAAGAAGTGGCTTGCATGAATGATACTTAACAATGTGTCCTTGTTAGTAAAATAACAGTAAAGTTTATTTTTCTCCATAAATAATTATATCAATGATTAAAAAAACTTTAACTATCTGTTGTGGCACACAGCAACAAGATAACAGTCAAAAATGAACTAGACCACATACATCTCAGGTGAGCCCACCAGCCAGCTGCGATCACGAGACTTAAGGCCACTGAGGCTGTCAATGCGCTCAGCACCTTCCTCACTTAGACTGCGTTTGGTGGGAGGAGGAGTGCGCTTCTCCTCATGCAGGGTCAGACGCTCCATACTGCTGTACACCTGAACATAATGCACGCACAGACTGCATCAAGGTCCTGTTGAGCTTTGAGTCACTGGACACCCAGAGATGTAATAAAAATCATTAAAATAATTAATTAATAAAATGTGGTTAGGTAGTACCTTGCTGAATCGTGGAGAGCAGGAGGAGAACTGGCGGATCTCCACATGCTCATCATCATTTGTATCCTCCTCTTCATCAGAGTCTACATGGTGATACCTATCTGAGCGGGCTACAGAAAGGGGGAGAAAGTGAGATAAAACAGTTTGTGTGCATGTGTGCACAAGTGAGTGAGAAAGAAAGAAAACTTTTCCCACAAGTAGTGTTGAATTCTTGTTCTTGGTGGAAAATGTGACACACTGGGATAATTGCAGGCTTACTGTCAAAGTAACTGGTATCATCCTCAGACTCAAGTTGAGGAATAAACTCGGCTTTCTGTCTCAGAAGACTGTTCCAGTCCAAATCTGTGAAGAATCTGTGCTGCTTCACCTCAAATGCACTTCCTTCAGTGAGAGACAGAGAGAGGGACAAAGTTTATGTTTAGTTAGTACCTCCAGGCACTGTCTCCTTCTCACTATCTCGGTCTCTGTCATTCCTCAAGATCCCTTCCACAAGAGCAAAAGAACAAAAGCAAAGCACAATAGCAAAAAGAACAAAGAATATCAAGGTCAAAGTTTTCTAAAGTGTTCCAATAAAGGTACACAACAGACAAGTCTATACAACAGACAAAACTCATTAGACTAAAGGCACAATTGTTATGCATGTGCAGCTGTGGGCATACCTGTTCCTAATCGCTCAAGTGGGTTTTGTCGGAGCAGTTTGGAAATGAGATCTTGAGCATCTGGAGGTAGAGCTTCATCTTCCTCAGGCCAGATTATCTCATCTACAACAAGTACAAAAGAGATCAGCCAAGACTGATTCAACTTTGAAGGTGGTGTATAAAGCAGTATGAGTTCTATATTAATCAACATTACATTTTATGGTGAGTAAGAAATAAACTAGAAGAACTACAGTGGTTGCTTTTCTTTGTGGTACTAACCACTGATGACTTGTCCAAACAGTTCCTCCGGAGTATCTCCGAAGAAAGGGGCACAGCCTACCAAAAACTCGTACAGAATGACACCCATGGCCCACCAGTCCACAGGTTTCCCGTAACCTTGTCTGAGGATCACCTCTGGAGCAATGTACTCAGGGGTGCCACACACCTGAGGGGCGAATACAAAGAGAAGCAGATTAAAGAACAGGCAAATGAGGAAACAAACCACATGGCAAGCTGCTGGAGGTCCATACCTGCTTGTCTAGAAACTCGCGGGCATCTTTCTCAATGTGGCCCTCATACAGGTTAGTCGTGAGACTCATGAGGCCGATCTTGGACAGACCAAAATCTGTCAGTTTGATGTGTCCCATTGATGTGATGAGAAGACTGAAATTGGAAACAAAATACAGAGGCCTATTGTCATACTACTGTATGAAAGAAGACAATGATACGTTGTATTCCTTTCACATTTTATGTCATATGTCACTTTCTCTCTCTCAGTCCTGGTCCTAGAGATCTACCCAAATGCCGAGTTTGGCTCAAACCCTAATAGCACAGAAGAAATGCTGGCAAATCCTGCATGTTAGGTGGGCTTACTTGTCAGGTTTGAGGTCTCGGTGCACAATGCCATAATTGTGCAGGTATTCCAGAGCCAGCACAGTCTCAGCAAAGTACATGCGCGCCATATCCACAGGTAACGCGCCGATGTGCTTCAGTAAAGTGGCACAGTCCCCACCTAAACAGAGTACAACAAGGTTTAACAGAGTCTACATACTCTGAAAAGTTTGTAGAAAAAAAGCTTAAATGTTTGGAATCACCTATCGTATTGCTAACATTTCTGATTTTATATAGAATTTTACAGAGTATACTTAGTTATAAACCAGACACCAAAATGTATTTTAAACTTTTTTTTTTAAGTATTATGGGGAAACACTAAGTGACAACACAACACATCTTTAGATTTTATTACCATTTTTCAAATAAAAGACCTACTGACTTCATTTTGGATGTTACACTGCTTTCTCTGTCATTTTGGAATAACCTACAGCTATGTTCATAATTCAGACACCAAAACACTGTCTAATTATTTGATACATGTGAAGTTGCACGGGACTAGCAAACTGGCAGCATTTTATACATGTATCTGCAGTTAACTTGATTGAATTGTGACTCCTAACTTCTGAATGGAAATATATATTGATTACAGTGCATGTCTGTGTACACAAGTGTCTTACCTTCCACATACTCCATGACCATGCAGAGATGTCTGCGTGTCTCAAAGGAGCAAAACATGCTGACAACAAAGGGATTCTCAGCAAAAGTAAGGATGTCCCTCTCCACAAAGGCCTGTTGGATCTGGTTCCTCAGGATCAGGTTCTGTTTGTTGATCTTCTTCATGGCAAAACGCTGACGAGTCTCTTTGTGCCTCACCAAAAACACAGCCCTAAGGGAAGGATGCAATATTGAAGATTTCTAAATGCCCTATATTTATTTAATAATTTTTGTTAATGTTCATTTTTGATGGCTAATTTTGCTTAACATTTGTACAGTGTTTTTACCAACATGGCTGTTTTTCAGCATCTTACCCATAAGCTCCATTACTGATGAGTTTGATGTTCTCAAAGTCCTCTTCTCTTGGAGTTTTGGTCTTAGGCTGAGGCTGAGATGGCTGCACTGTAGCACCTCGACTCTGAAGAAAAGCACATATAATCCAACTGTTTAGGAGACCCATGCAATGACAATAGTTAATTCACTAAATTGTATATTAAAGGCACTGGTCTTCTTAAACTTTCCAAATTTTCTGTCATATGTTTATCTGTGTCTGTAACAGAATTATTGTACAACCCCAATTCCAATGAAGTTGGGACGTTGTATAAAACATAAATAAAAACACAATACGATGATTTGCAAATTCTTTTCCACCTATATTCACTTGAATACACTACAAAGACAAGATATTTAAATGTTCAAACGGATAAACTTTGTTTTTTTACAAATATTCACTCATTTTGAATTTGATGCCTGCAACACATTCCAAAGAAGTTGGGATAGGGGCATGTTTACCACTGTGTTACATCACCTTTCCTTTTAACAACACTTGTTTGGGAAATAAGGACACTAATTGTTGAAGCTTTGTAGGTGGAATTCTTTCCCATTCTTGCTTGATGTACAACTTCAGTTGCTCAACAGTCCGGGGTCTCCGTTGTTGTATTTTGCATTTCTTAATGCGCCACACATTTTCAATGGGAGACAGGTCTGGACTGCAGGCAGGCCAGTCTAGTACCCGCACTCTTTTACTACGAAGCCACGCTGTTGTAACACGTGCAGAATGTGGCTTGGCATTGTCTTGCTGAAATAAGCAGGACGTCCCTGAAAAAGATGTTGCTTGGATGGCAGAATATGTTGCTCCAAAACCTGTATGTACCTTTCAGCATTAATGGTGCCTTCGCAGATGTGCAAGTTACCCATGCCATGGGCACTAACACACCCCCACACCATCAGAGATGCTGGCTTTTGAACTTTGCGCTGATAACAATCCGGACAGTCCTTTTCCTCTTTGGCCCGGAGGACACGACGTCCATGATTTCCAAAAACAATGTGAAATGTGGACTCGTCAGACCACAGGACACTTTTCCACTTTGAGTCAGTCCATCTCAGATGAGCTTGGGACCAGAGAAGCCGGTGGCGTTTCTGGGTGTTGTTGATATGTGGCTTTCACTTTGCATGGCAGAGCTTTAACTTGCACTTGTAGATGGAGCGACAAACTGCGTTCACTGACAGTTGTTTTCTGAAGTGTTCCTGAGCCCATGTGGTAATATCTGTTACAGAATGATGTCGGTTTTTAATGCAGTGCTGCCTGAGGGATCGAAGGTCACGGGCATTCAATGTTGGTTTTCTGCCTTGAAGCTTACTTAGAGATTTATCCAGATTCTCGGAAACTTTTGATGATATTATGGACTGTAGATGATGAAATCCCTAGATTCCTTGAAATTGCACGTTGAGAAACATTGTTCTCAACAATGTTGTTCACAAAGTGGTGAACCTCACCTCATCCTTTCTTGTGAACGACTGAGCCTTTCAGGGATGCTCCCTTGATACCCAATCACTCAACTGTTTCCAATTAACCTGTTCACCTGCGGAATGTTCAAAACAGGTGTGTTTTGAGCATTCCTCAAATTTCCCAGTCTTTTGTTGCCCCTGTCCCAACTTCTTTGGAACGTGTTGCAGGCATAAAATTCAAAATGAGTGAATATTTGCAAAAAACAATAAAGTTTATCCGTTTGAACATTAAATATCTTTGTAGTGTATTCAATTGAACATAGGTTGAAAAGGATTTGCAAATCATCGTATTCTGTTTTTATTTATGTTTTACACAACATCCCAACTTCATTGGAATTGGGGTTGTAGTTTTGATATTTTCATTTCATTTTGCTGTTGTTTCCTTCCATTAGTAACTGTGATAACTATGGTCAGTTGAAATAAACACTTGAAATAAACATCACAGGCAAAATAGGTGACAAATTCCAGTTTCACTCACCTCTGAGGAGTCCTCTGTCTCAGGTGTTTCTGGATTTCCACTGTCATAACTGCTCAGCTGGGCCATTTCTGAGCACAGAGAAGTGGAAAGGAAACTAAAAGGTCTTTTTCAAATCTGAGTGCACTGTGCTTCTATAACATAACTCTAGAATTTGGTTCTTAGCTAACCTAAAGTACAAAAAGTAATTGTCAGGGTCCTTTTAGACCCACGCTGCAGTAGAGCAAAATATTCAAAATAACCAAATGTAAACATCTAGGCTAAAAGAAGTATGTGTACTAACAATGCTCATTGACCATCAAAATGCTTAATTTATCAAACAGCTCTTCTGAAAATGGAAAATGGTCCTACCCTCTAGGGGGTCCCTAGTGAGGCCAAGTTGGCTGATGATGTAGCGCGGGATGTCTGATTTGATGCCTTGGCCTTCCTTAGCATGGCCCTCTGCAGCTTCCAGCAGGTGGTAGAACTCCTCTGGATCAAACTCCTTCAAGAGACAGAGAAAGAGAGCGAGAGAGAGAGAGGAAAAGAGGAAAAGAGAGAGAGATTCAACACATTTTTTCACTCATATTTAGCAGTCTTATATATAAAAATGCAAATATAAACTACTGTATGGAAAAATACAGTTCACAGAATATATCAGATATTGTATAATGCTACTGTGATAAACCACCAAAACAAAGAAATCACAGCATGTCTTTGCAGCTAACCATGACAATTCAAGGTGTTTAAGGTGTTTATCATTATAAAGTGCATAAACGAACATTACTGTCATTTAAATTTGCTATAATTGTCAATACAAGAGTCAGAATGATGCCAAAATAAAGGGCCAGTAACAAAGTGCTAAGGTTATTTAATGATATCACTTATTATTCAGCAAATCCCTGCATCCCAGTAATAGCGATCACTACTTATTTATTGCCCAGCCATAACACAGATTGTTTGTTACGAAAAAAACAAAACAAAAACAAAAAAAACAAACACTCTAAAGATACAGCAATGTAATATATATAACAATCAAATACTGTATATATTTCATCCATCTAGTTCACTTGACTAACAAATATTAAATTCTCTCACTTATAACTACAGTGTTTGATTAACCTAAAGGAATGAAGCTCACCAATTCTTTTCTTGGCTGCTGAAAGTCCATTAAATAGTCACAACATCCAATAAGAGTCAGTGCTCTAAGAACTTTTAATAGCTCTACAGCTCTGCTGTTACTAAGGTAATGTCACACTCACTGCATACAGCTCTATTATGGATTCGTAATGCATCATTTTAACAAACAGCAGCTCTGTTTCTACTGACAGCACCTGAGGCCAGAGAAAGAGAGCTATTTACCACACACATAAGCCAAATGTCACCAACTCTATGTTATTTCATTAAAGGGTAATACATGGCCTCCTGAATGGCACAATTGGATAAGAGGATTATGCTCTATCACAGAAGGTCCTGTCAGTTCTGTAAACATCTGAAAATGATGTGACAGTCTTTCACTGACATGATGACAGAAAAAAACTTTAACTCTGCAATTTCACCAAGACAGACGATGGAAAAGTAGTCAGGGTCTCAGTGAGCAGGTCAACTTTATTTAGAATATTTTCCTTCACAGTTTAGGAGCAGAGTGAAGACAATTATAGAGGAAAGGGACTGAAGTATCCAGTAGCCCAAGTTAATCTCAGCATTATGTATGCATAATTTGCCTGTTAATGGTTTATAAACATTATTTTCCTCATCATTTCGCTGACAATGAAGATGAATACAAAGAAAGAAATAACTGTCAAGTACCCTGTAGCCCTTTCTTGGCTTTAACTATCAAATTGGCAATAAATGTGCATCATTTATTTTATGTTGGAGAAGTACAGCTGAACAGCTGTTGCAGTTCCATTAGAGAAGAGCCATGCTGCATGCTGTCACACTGCAGACTACATCTGATTATTCTAAATACACAAGTGAGCAGGACCATGGAGGCTTGTCCCACACACGTGTGGATGTGCACTCATTCACTTAGACATGCACAGTGGTATGAACATAAAAAAACTCTCAAAAGTCAGCCTCTCTTTATAATATAGCTTAGTTTAGTATTGTAGAGTAAGGTATTATTCCAGACCAACACATAAGAACCCACAAATACTGAATATTCTAACTGTAATGGCAAACACAGTAGGAAAAAAATCTCATGACAAACTAAATGCCTTTTACATTTGATAGGATAACCCACTCACTGTGACCAGAACACAATCCAGAAGAATATTGCTTTAAATACCATCAAATCAAAAATAATACTGGATGCTAGGCCTTGGTTCACTAGGCAGATTTACTTCTAGGAGATTTTTCATTGTGACTGTGCGGTAGCCTATGCCTTTGCTTCATTAACTACAGGAAAACAGTTAGAGCTTTGGGTATGCACTGAGAATAACAATAAGGCATCTGAAAGCCTGAAGATGGCTTCTTACCAGGCACTCCAACAGCCGAGCAGGCCGAGCAATGATGATCATCAGCTTCTTGACAAGCTGGGTGACAAAGGTCACCTCCACACTCTCCGAGCGTTCATGAGCCTAAGAGAAAGAAAGAAACAGAACTGAAAATGCTACAATTCACTTACTCGCTGTTGTGTGCATTTTCATTTCATGTTGTAAGAAACGTCACTGCCATTGCTGAAACATCTGTGGCGGAACATTTTGGAAATTTTGAAAAGATGTCAAACATAGGAATTCATTTAAATAAAGATCAGGCTACATGATGTGAAAAGAAAAATGTTTTATGATCCCTATGGTGCTGTGAAAAAGTGAATTTATGCTATTTACGCATATTTGTCACAATTGAATGTTTCTGATCATCAAACTACTTTTACTATTAGACAAAGATAACTCAAACACAAAATAATGTTCAGCCGTACCTGGCCATATGGGAAAAAGTAACTGGCCCATTAGCTACTAAATCAACCAGTTAACCAAATTCAATTGATTATTCAGTTCAACTTCACTGGCCACACCCAGGTATGATCACTGCCAGACCTGTTGAACCTAAACATCACTTAAATAGAAGCCAGCTAGAAGGTCTTAAAAAGAAGCACAAGATGCCACATTCTAAAGTGATTCAAATACAGATGTGAAATAAAGTCACTGACAACAAAGAAGACAAACAAAGTCACAAAGCCACAAATCTACTAGTTTGGAAAGGGTTACAAAGGCATTGCTAAGGCTCTGGGATCCAGTGAACCACAGTGAGAGACATTGTCCACATATGGAGGAAATTTAGAATGGTGGTAAACCCTTTCACGGGTGGCTGGCCTACCAAAATTCACCAAGAGTGCATCGACAACTTATCCAGGAGATTACAAAGAAACACAGATGAGTCCAAGAGAACTGCCGGTTTCATTTGCCTCAGTTAAGGCAATGTACATGATTCCATAATAAGAAAGACACTGGACAAAAACTGTATTCATAGGAGAGCTGCATGGCGCAAAGTACTGCTGACCAAAAAGAACTCAAAGGCTCGTCTCGCAAACAAAGAAACAAAAAACAACAAACAACTAACCATCCAGATGGCTCCCAAGGCTTTTGGGATAATTTTCTGATGGACCTTTTTTTTCTGTGGAAGGTGGAACTTTTTGGAAGATACGGGTTCCGTTACATCTGGCGTAATGCTAACACCACATTCCACCATAAGAACATCATGCCAACAGTTAAACAAGGTGGTGGTAGTGTGATGGTCGGGGGCTGCTTTGTTTCTGCCGGACCTGAATGATTTGTCATAACTGATGGAGCCATGAATTCTACTCTCCATCACAAAATCCTGGAGGAGAATGTCTGCAAGTCGGCTTGCAACCTAAAGCTCCAGCACAGCTGGGTTATGTAGCAAGACAATGATCCGAAGCACGCAACAATAAGAAACAAAAAGGTTGTCCGAGTTGAAGTCCTGACACAAATCCCATTGAGATGCTGCGGCAAAACCTTAGACGGGCAGTTCATGCTCAAAAATCCTCTTACGTAGGCGAATTTACAGAAGTCTGCAGAGAAGAGTTGGCCAGAATTCCCTCACAGCGATGTAAAAGACTCATCACAAATTACTGCAAACATTTGACTGCAGTTGTTACTGCCATGCAGATCATACAGATTTTAAAGCTGCATTTTATGTTTACTCATGTTGTCTCTGTTATACTAAAATTAGCTGGATGATCTGAAACATTTGAATGTGATAAATAAGCAAAAATAGAAGAAATCAGGTGAGGGGCAGATACTTTTCACAGCACTGTACAAAGGGAAAATTGTACGAATTCCATGACAACGTACTATTTGAAAAAGTAAGGGGATGGGCAGTGGTGGAGAGGAAACAGGGGTTGATGAAAAGGCACAGAGGGATGTGTAATAGAGTGGTCTACGTGGTTAATAAACAGCGGCTGGACTGAGGCTAATAGAGCTGTCTACAACTGACAATGCTCTACCCTCCAGGGAATTTCTAATCATCCTCTGAATAATTTATACAAGTAATGAAACCTGCAAAGAAATGCACACACACACACACACACACACACACACACACACACACACACACACACACACACACACACACACACACACACACACCATACATATATTCACACACAATAATCAGATGGATAAATATGCTATATGATGTTCACAGAGGATACTGGAGGAAGAGACAGAAGAGAGATAAAATTGCCTGACTTGCACTCTGCCCCAAGGTATATGAGGTCAGGAGCACATTCCCAGGATTCATCAAAGGCCAAGCGTCATGGTGACAGGTCAGAGGACTGACCATGGGACTAGATTGGATCCTGTGGTTTTTAATGATGACACCGCTGGAGACCAAACTATAGTGACTGGTCATTTAAAAAAGAGATAGACACAATGGCCTTGGGTCATATTCGCTGCGACCTTTCCTAAGAGCTGAACAAAAGACAAGGCAATGGAAAAATGATGGTGCATCAAATCGATTCAGTTTTTATGAAACAAGGAACTGGAGGATTCATGCAGTGCATAAAAAATCAAAACAAAAGTAACATGGAAAAGTATGACACTAATGATAAAAGTAGAATTTAAAAAGTATCTAAAAAGAACCCTTAATGTTCCTATAAAGACTGTTTGTTTTGGCCAACTAATCTCAGATATAATATAAATCTCTTATTGAAACTGGTACACTATGCATTCCATGCACATGCTGCACCAGTATGAGCAGCTCACAGTGGGAAAAACTCCAGCCCAAAAACAGATGTCCACACATCCAAACCCTTCAACGTTCACTCAACTGCAAGGTCCTCGCTCTGTCTGAGGATGCTCCTTTCCCAACACTCCAGAATGTGCTGAAGCACCTCTTCTTCCTCTAGCCGCCTCTGCCACGAGACGCGTGCCATCCTCCAGACGGGACAAAGTGCGCTTTCCAGCGCACACCTGCTGAAGAGGCGATTTATACAGCCGCCCCGCTCTAGCCCACCTGTCACACTGAACACCCCAATCCAAACCAGCCAATTAGCCTGGGCTGGGTGATGTCATCCTAGCTCGCCTGAATACCAAGACGGAGCGTCCGAGTATGTGCTCATGAGTGTGCGAGGTGGATGTGGCGTTAGTATTATACTGGCTCTCGAGCGAATTTGATTCTGACAGGCAATGGTGATGGGTTGGTTAGACACAGCCAACCAAAAGAGGGGAAAGCCTGACCCCATCTCTCCTCCTCCTTCACTTTCTCTCCGTTTCCATCGCTCAGTCAGACATACTCTCTCTCTCCCCTACGCTTACAGCTCTCCTTCTGGCTGTCTGAGAGCATCATCAGTCACCAGCGGTGGTTACTAAAGCGTGAAATTAAAATCAGGGAGGTCCCCCCCCCCCCCCATTTCTAACCACACAGACCTACACATACACAATTGCATACCTACACGTATGGTTTAGAGGGATCAGAATGGGACCACTGGGAGCCGTAAAGCTGGTTAAATCTCCAGTGACTCTGCGACTGAGCTAATCAAGACATCAGACGCTTGTTTCATGCCTGACACATGATGGGTGACCACGAGTACGCTGGCCTTATAACCTAACTGACATGACCTTCCACCTTGCTCATAGACAGACAGATCACTTATACCAGAGAGAGACCAAGCCTCAAGAGGTATTAGTGATTCCTGATTGTTTAACCACTTCAAAGCTTGCTATACGGTACTGTACATGCTCCTGTACTTACATCCTGCAGCAGTTTCTCCAGGTTCTCCTGCAGCTCGTAGAAGTAGCGGGAGGTGATGAGGCCCTCACGTGATTTGTCCAGGCAGTCTCTAGACAGTTCGATGACCTGGTGGTGGATGAAGCTCAGGACTCCATCCGCCAGAGGCATGACTTTCTCTGGAGC
Organism: Pygocentrus nattereri; assembly: GCF_015220715.1. Taxonomy (NCBI): domain Eukaryota; kingdom Metazoa; phylum Chordata; class Actinopteri; order Characiformes; family Serrasalmidae; genus Pygocentrus; species Pygocentrus nattereri. Next base: position 23,116,903 of record NC_051236.1, read on the forward strand.
CGAGGAAGACATGAAATCAGCAAGGCGCTCCTCCATCTGAGCTGTGGCCTGCAGGGGACAGGAAAAGAACAGGTGATGCTCAGTGGAATACACTATGTACAGTACAGGCAGACTACAGTGAAGCTGACAGCTGAAGTTCATACACATATGTTTATTCAAACCTCTGCAATGATATTCTATGAAAAGCACATTAAAAAGAGTGACATTCAAGTAAAGATACACAAATGTCTCATCATTCCACAGTTGTGTACAGTTTTTATGTGGAAACTATGGATTTTAACATTAGACATAAATGAATATCACTCTGCAGTTAAACCTCACCTTTGGGAAACGCTCTTTGTAGACATGGTTCATCATGACGATTTCATGGTCAAAAGATATGGGAGAGCGGCCAGGGCTAGAGGGGGAATTTCAGAAAGATAAGCTTGTTTATAATACTTTAAGGTAAACGGATTGTCTGCATTGAACAAGACCAAATAATTGCTACAATGCAAAGGCCTTACATTAATGCATGAACAGCAAAAATTCAGGAAGGGAACTTCATTAGAGTACACAGACTGCATGTAAAAGGTTTGGGGACACCTAGCCTTCTTTTCAAATTTTCAAGTAATGTTTGAGTTCCACTGTTCATTTTCAAGAACAATTAAGAAAGAACAAATACCTTCAAATACCTGTACCGCTAAAATAAAACAACTACTTACCAATGATTTGGATATATTATTTAACATTCTGTTAATGATTTCCTTTGTTTTCTTTTCCAAAATACCGTTAAGCATGTACTTACACTTTTAGCCCCACAGTGACACCTAAAAAGTTTGAATGCAGACATTACATGGAATAAAAATGGAAATTTCTGCACAGAAAAAATAGCCAAGATCTAAAAAGCTTATTTTTAATATGTTACATCTTTTTATATATGTATTTTAATATGTTATAAAATGCAAAGAAAACGTTCATAAATAAAAAAAAAAAACAATCTGATGAGCATGTATGAGTGACTGATAACTCATCAGGAATTCTACCAAGGTTTGGGGGTGTGCGGAGGTTACTACATGAGTCACACTGGACATGTGGAGATAAACTGGTCATGTGACCATGGGGATGAGGTAATGCTGTTAGTCATCCATCGACAGGCTGCCTGCTCTATTAGCAACCCTAATTGAATGAGAACACACTCAAAATGGCACATTAGGTCAACCTCAAGGGTGCTGTTTCTCATATGCCTACACGCAAGCCCAAACATCCACATACTCACACAGGCTATTGTCTACAGGTGTGTCATAATGACAGGAATGTCCACTTGAAAACTCCCTCAAAGAACTGCAATCAAACTTAGGTTGCGGTAAGAAAAGGTTAAGTCTGACAGAGATTGATTCATAGCCAAAGGCTGCTGCATTAACAATCAAATCGAGAGTATTTCTCCAACTGAGAGAAAAGGGGGGAGTGTGTGTTTGTGTGTGCACGCTTGTGTGAGACGGAAACACAAAATGAGAGACAGAGAGAGAGAATGTCTTGAAGCAATTTCCACCGTTATTAAATAAAGAATTCAGTGTGAGAAGGATCAGTGTGCTGCTCCTGTGGAGGAATAACAGCCCACATTTAGACAGATGATAATTAGGAAATGTAATTATTTTCTCTAATGGAAGCAGAAAAACGACCTTGCTGTTAAAAAAAATTGTTAATTTCTTTGAGAAATGACCTTGAAAGAGATTCTCATTACAGTTTCGGGCAAAATAAGAGTTTTATTTGATCTGGTGGATATGTAGTGTGCATAAAAAATAGGGAATTTTATCCTTAATCTACATGGAGAACAAAGAGAACATGGTCAGCCTTTACCAAGTTTCAGAGACAAAGAACTGCGGATAGGTGTAAGAGAGCGTGAGAGAGGTAGAGAGGGAGAGAGATGGCGAGAGTGAGAGAGAGAGCGAGAGAGAGAGCGAGCAACAGAGAAGCCCTGTAAATAACAAACCATGGAGTGTGGAGGAGGGGGAAACAGAAAATTATTGAGCTAACTGCCTGTGACAAAGAGGAAGGTCTACACAACACACACATACAGAGGGGCCTTAAAGACTGAAATCCCTTCCATTTTGCATTCCTTTCTATTTTATCTATCTATCTATCTATCTATCTATCTATCTATCTATCTATCTATCTATCTATCTATCTATCTATCTATCTATCTATCTTCTTCACAAATTTGTTTTAATTTCAATAGTTACCTACAATTTAAAGTGTAAAAAATACCAGAAATGTCAGTGTCATCTGAGATTTTGTACTCCACTGTAGATCAGCACACATGTATGCCGGCATTATGAACTGAAAATTGACCCCTAACAACATAAACAAAACAAAACAAAAAAAAAAAAACTACAGACAAAATAATTTGTCTCTGTACAACATATACCTCTAATGTTAGGACTTTCACATGATGGTTTATATTAGCATTTAACGATTCATTGACCTTTATCCACATTTGCCATAAAATCAGTAAGTTGAATTTATAGCTGTTTTTTTTCTTTCCTGTTTGTATGCCTGAGTGTTCTGAAACCTGATCCACGTTCTTAAACTGCAGTCTTCGTTTTACAACAGTGAGAATGTAAAACTAGCTGTGAATTCCCAAGGTAATGATTACTACTCGTAACACACTGAATTCCCTTAACACAGCAAGCAAGATCATTAGGGTGAACGGAATAACTAATAGCTATTTTTATTTTAATGTTTCAACTTAAGGCAGGGCAAAAAGACTTCACGTGTCAAAGATTACAGACATCCTGTGGTAAACTTGCATTACCCCACCTCCCCACTGAACACGATCTCATCTGTATAGCACTTTAAACTGGCAACTTTGACAGGTTGATTCTCTAGAAAGACAGACATGGCTTTGTTAGCCATGGAAGCATTGGAAATATGACAGTTATCATCTTAGCAGGAATCACTTAATTATAGCAATACCTCTATAGAACACCTACCGTTACCAACAGACTTCAGATGAATTACGTGTTGAACTCATTAATGAGCATGTGTGTGTCTCTCTCTCTCTCTGTCTCTCTCTCTGTGTATATATATATATATATATATATATGTGTGTGTGTGTGTGTGTGTGTGTGTGTGTGTGTGTGTGTATATGTGTGTGTGTGTGTGCACGCACATGTGTATTAAGAGATTACAGGATTAAAGCAAAAAAGAGAAAGACAAAGAAGCATCCTCAAGCACTGAATGAAAAAGCACCACTGTCAAACTCGCTCTGCATGCCTGCTAACTCAGGCCAAGAAATTAGCATATGATTACTCCATTCCCTTGTTTCTAATTAACCAGGGTGGGCTCTGCTCCCTTCCTTTCACCACGAGCGATGGAGAGTTCCAGAAAGGCATAATCCGTAAAACGTGGTAATAGCCTAGTCTACTGTGCTCATTTATTATTTAGGGATCTAATAATTCTGATGTGTAGAATTCCCGCTGAGTGCGTGCTGATACAGCTGGAGTGAAGGCCATGGTTTCCTGAATAAGTCATCTTAACCTAAAGCAGGGAAGGTAGAGCGGGAGACAAAAAGCAGAAAGATAGAGGATGTATGGCATGTGGACATGCACGGCTGAGAGGCTCAGGAGGGAAGCTGTCTTTTCTCAAGATGAACAGATTGAAAAAGCAGAAATGGACTGCAAGGTGTGAGTATAAGAATGAAGATGTCAGTCAGAAGGACAGAGAGGCTGAATAACATCTCTGTTTCCAAAGAGGAGACTTTATTGAGAGTGATGCGTGTCAGTTTAGTGTCAAAGCTGAAGCTTCTGGCTGTTACCAGAGAGCCTCGGGGCAAAGCCATCACACTTACTGAGCAAAGAAATAGCCTTTTGGAGGAGCATGCTTTGGGCTACCTTGACATTAAAGAGTTCAAGAGGGAAAAATCTGACTTTTTGCTTCAATGCTTCAATATTTTGAGAGCTGTATGAACACAACAAAGCTGTTTTGTTTCTAATCAGATTTAAATCATTTACCTATACAGTCCTATATCTTATGCATACCGGATTCATGGCCATGTGACTGCAATGAAGATGGTTCACAGTGTAAACACATCCTCACACTCCTCTTATTGGAGGAGGAGTGGTTTCCTTCAAGTTTTTCTTGCCAAAATTTCTGTAATGTCACTTTGTGACAATGACTGTTGCTTGAACCACTATATAAACAAAGTGTACTTCACTGTGCACGTACATATGACTATCGTTATGATCTACGCTTGGGCGACAGGTTGATGTATTCAGATATCATTGACAAGTAACCCAACGATGATGCTTAAAAGGCAATAATCACAGGGTTGGGAAAGAGAGCTGAAAAAGAATTACTGAAAAAAAAAAAAAAAATGTTACATAATATAGATAATATTTCAATCACAAAGGGTTATTACGGGGCCATAACAAAAATGTTAAGCAATAGTAAACTCCCCACTGACTTTGCAAATCTCACAGCATTTTCTGTAGACCTTAAGTGTCCTAGTGGTTAATTAAATTACGAAAATATAATACTTCATGTTTTTCCAAAGGCATCTATAACTGAATTCCAGAGAGACTCTCTTTTTTGATATACACCACATTTCCAAAAGTATTCGGTCATCTGCCTTCACATGTATATGAAATTGAGGAAGATCCCATTCATAATCCATAGAGTTTAATATGATGTTGGCCCACCCTTTGCAGCTATAAGGTCAGACACTGATGGTGAATGAGAAGGCCTGGCTCGCAGTCTCCACTCTAATTCATCTCAAAGGTGTTCTATTGGGTTGAGGTCAGAAACTCTGTGCAGGCCAGTCAAGTTCTTCCACACCAAACTGGCTCATCCATGTCTTTATGGACCTGCTTTGTGCACTGGAGCACAGTCATGTTGGGACAGGAAGGGGCCGTCCCCAAACTGTTCCCACAAAGTTAGGAGCATAAAATTGTTCAAAATCCCTTGGTCTGCTGAAGCATTAAGAGTTCTTTTCACTGGAACTAAGGGGCCAAGTCCAAGTCCTGAAAAACAATAACACACCATAATCCCCCCTCCACCAAAATTTACACTTGGCGAAATGCAGTCAGACAAGTACCGTTCTCCCAGCAACCACCAAACCCAGAGTCATCCAATGGATTGCCAGACGGGGAAGCATGATTCGTCACTCCAGAGAACACGTCTCCACTGCTATAGAGTCCAGTGGCAGCATGCTTTATACCACTGCATTCAACCCTTGCATTGCGCTTGATGTAAGACTTAGATGCAGCTGCTAGGCCATGGAAACCCATTCCATGAAGCTCTCTACACACAGTTCTTGAGCTAACTGAAGGCCACATGAAGTTTGGAGCTCTGTAGTGATTGACTTTGCAGAAAGTTGGCGACCTCTGCACAAAATGTGCCTCAGAATCCGTGGACACCATGCTGTCATTTTACATGGCCTATCACTTCATGGCTGAGTTGCTGTTGTTCCCAATTGCTTCCACTTTGTTATAATAGCACTTGCAGTTGGATGTTGAATATTTAGTAGTTAGGAAATTTTACGACTGGACTTGTCACACACATGGCATCCTATCATGGTACCGTGCTGGAATTCACTGAGCTCCTGAGAGTGACCCGTTCTTTCATAAATATTTGTAGAAGCAGTCTGAATGCCTAGATGCTTGGTTTTATACACCCGTGGCCATGAAAGTGATTGGAACACCTGAATTCAATGATTTGGATGGGTGAGTGAATACTTTTGGAAATATAGTGTATAAAGCTTGATTTATTCAATGTAAGGAGAGTTATTGACTCTAAACATTTGTGGATGCAAGTTCACAGAAGTTTCAGGGCTGAGATACGACCACACTACTGACAGATACGGGTCACATATAAACATGAATGAGAACCGACAAGGCAGAAAGCAAAACATTGGAATTGAGCAATATGGCTAATTTCATCGGTGACTACTGTCGACAAAGAAAGCGTGTTTTGGCATGGTGTCTCCAACCAAAATAATATCTAGTCTGTGATAGTCCTATAGTGGCCCCATTCCATTGATGGACATGGTGAAGGGTGGGGAGGGGGGGTTTGGGGGCTGATGAAATGGGCTTCAGTCAGTAACTGCATCTATAAAGTACAGTACTACAGTACGCAAAAGTCAGAGACCACCCTTCATGTATTTAATTACCAGTAAAAAAATTAATCAAGCTCAAGTTTTTCATTTTCAGGGTAAGAAAAACAAGTAAAATCACATTTGACAGAAAATTACACAATTATGAATATAATTGAATTACAATTATGATTTTAATTCAGTTTGTAGTGTCCAATCTTTACCTTTATGATCATTTGCATTCTATTCTGGGGGCATGCTTTTATCTTTTCAAAGACATATTCAGTGATGTCAAGGTCTGGGCAGCAAGTCCATTGCTCTGAGAACAGTTTGTTTTTGTAGCTTCTTGACAGCTACATGTCTACATGTTGTTAGGAGTCCCATTTTCTCTATATCTTTTTATAATATTTTGAATTTCTGTTTTGGAAACTCTTGTTTCTTTCATATATTTAACTTTGACCCTCTCCTTCATAACACAAGTGTAGTATCTTCTTATTTCCTAAGAAATATATCCTGAAATAACTTGTACTTAATGAAATAACTTTTTGAATAATCATTTTGACCATAAATTAAATAAATAAAGGGTGGTCTCTGGCTTTCAGACAGTACTGAATATAATAGATGGCTAGTAACTGGCTAGTGAGTGAGGGTAGTACTGTGTATGTCTGTGTACCTGAGGCTGCGAGAGCGGGGGCGCATGGCTGGAGATCTCCTGCCCTCCTCATCAGTGATGCTCTCAGAGCTGAAGTGCTTGGTGAGGAAGTGCAGCTCGTCTGCAGTGGGCTGGAAGGGCAGCTGGTGCAGCTTCTCCTGGGATGAACATGATGACTGTGAGAAGCAGAGAGGGAGGGATTACAAGGGCAGAAGGCACAGCGTAAGCTGCGGCAACTGTCACTCAGATCAGAGCCACTACTGGCTGATCAGGTGTAACTGTAATGGGCTGTGAAGCCAGCAAAATTGGTGAATTTTTTTATTAACTGTTTGAATTTAATAAACTTTGTTTTAAGTGTGAAAAACAATCTCTACAAAAGAGATGTTGTAAATCTTCTTGAAACTATGGTAACGGCTATGTTAATATCTGACCCACTGCAAAAGTGTTAAGAAAAAAGGTCAGACAGGAGTAACGAGAGGACTTGGTAAGACTTTGAGAAGAGTTCTGTAACGATCATAATTTTTTTTTGGCTTGAGAATTGAACGCTCCCAAGCTAGCAGCTAGCAGCAGGAGAATCTGAGCTCTTTAGAAGAAAACGCATCAATATGAGGCCACTGGCGTTTCTTCAGGCTAAAGAAAGCTGCTTTGAAGCTGGAGGTTATCCCACTGCAGGTCAATGGGATAAACCAAGAGGGAAAGTAATGGAACAGAGATCAAATGCAACAGCAATGCATTTGTCTGAGGGCTATTTCACCATATGGGAGACAAACACAGGCAGGGGCACACAAACACATTCTCAATGAAACACACAAACAAACACAGACAAACACACAGGGAAAAACACAAATACACAAAGACAGACAGGCAGAGAGACACACACACATACACAGGTACTCACCGAGACTGTTGAGCTCGGTGTGTTGGTTCCATACCCTGATGAGGGCAGCGAGGCAAGTGACCAGCGGCGGCCATCCGTCCTTCAGTGACAAAACAAGAGAAAAGATCACATGAGTTTGATCACAATAAATAAATAAAAGAGAAACGAAAGAAATGACCCTTCAAATGTTTCAGTTTTTTTTTTATTAGTATTTGTCATAGTTTCTCAAATATTAGACTTAATTGGCTTTACACAAGACAAGCAGATGCATTCATTCACAATTCATTCAAGCATATGCATTAATTCACAAACAATATGATGGCTTGCAAAGCACAATACACAGTGATGGAAACGTGCTTAACGTGGCTGGCCGGAACAGCACCTTGCAGGCACTGAATTATCATTGCTGTTTTTAAATGAATACCCAGATACTTGTTCTTAGCACAACCCTTAAAACCATGACATTTAAGTTCCACAATTCACCATAACTTTTTTTTTAAACAAAAAAAAAAGAAAAAGGTTCCAGCATTTTGTTTGCAGATACATTTTTGCTTACCTACTTCAAGAAAAATCCTTAAAAATCTTTTTCTTTTAAAAAGTCCATTCAGCTGATTTACTTAATGAACAGCCAAGTTTATATTCCATTGTTAATTTATTTGTCCAAGTTCAATTCCATGACAAGTGAAATAACTTTGACAGATTAATGTAAGTCTCATTCTGGACTGAGGACTCAGGAGATTTATGCCTATTCATATTATATAAGAACTCTTCAGCTAAACCTGCTATCTCTGCTCAACTTTTTCTCCTGGACATCATTCAACAGTTGAAACTACAGCCAAAAAACTGACATGCATTTGGCCATTTCTCTTTGGTTAACAGTGTCTGCCATTTTAACTTGGAAAATTGTCAGATACAAGAGTGTTGTACAAATCGTGTGGGGCCTAAAGTTTTAAACACAAGACAAAGTTTTCAATCACTAAATTGAAATGAATACCACCAATTAACAAATGTTTGACTAATCAGATTTGTCAGGCCAGCCTTAGAACTTAAGAATAAACAAATTAAAGTGCATACGCCAAAAATCTGTACACATGCACATGTTAAAATCATGACTAACATGAAAATAATGCAGGTAGTCAGACACCTTTGATTAGCTAACTTCTTTTGTAAACAGAAAAGCGGGACAAGTTCACTTCCAATAAGCCTAATTGCCTAATCATACACCTGTTTGCTTGTCCAGCTCTGGCAGTAATTTATTGTAATCTCTTGCAATTGCAAGAGCAATTATTACTTCAATTAAATACCCTAATGCACTTTCAATTTAGACACACAGTTTAAAGCAAAACTGGACAGAATATTAAGCAAAAATGAAAATCTAATTTAAATCGAAATGTGACATTAATTAGGTTTGTCTGACTACCTGGCTTAATGAGATAAAGCATGATGTTCTGGGAATAAGACACAAATTAATGCAAAAAGTACCTGTCAGCCCTGTGCCCATGACTGTAGGAAAGAGGACAGGATTAAAGAGACGTGCAAGTTTCTGTCAGCTTGTGTCTATTTTAGCATTGAAATATTACACATATTTCTCCATATCTCAAAAAAGACATCACAATGCTGAAACAGACATGGGATCCATTTCAGTTCCACACTCTTTCACACAGGATATCTTCTTTTGCTGGCCAGAAGACCGTTGCTATTAGTACCTCCTTTACCCATTAGGTGGCACCACTGACTTAATAACTCATTGCAGAATGAGGCCTTGTACCTGTTGTGTTGAAATTTCATTCCTTTCATTCTGCATGAGGTCATTCTTTCTCTCTGTCCACTTTATATTTGAATTCACTGTCAGCCTGTCACGCTGCTTAGTTACCGACATAGATTCACTCATTACCGTCTGCTTTGTCATTATTCAAAGCTAAAGAGGGAGATGGAGGTAATGGGAGAATAAGTGACCAAGCTGCAAATAATGAATGGCAGATGATACACTGAAGCAGCCAGTTTCATCTATAGAGTAAGAAAGACGTCTCAAAATTCCACTTTGTCTTCTGAGAAAAAAATGCTGAATTTCCTAAAACAACTTGCACCTGAAAAGTAATGAGCGATCTAAACAGAGAGCTACAGAGTGCTGTTATTACAATAACAGCCATAATGTGGCCAACCATCAGGCTGAAAGAAGCCTCTGAATGTCACTTACCTGCGGGCGGGCACAAAAGAGAAGTGGGCTGCAGTGTTGGGGGAAAAATTGCGAGGGCTGTCCAAGGGGCTGCTCCCTGCAACACACAAAGTGAAATGAGCTATGCAAGGCAACACATTCTTCTATTATCACGTTAACAAATCCTCTGTTAAAGAGCTACAATAGATGTGAAAGGCCATGAAAAGAGAGCAGCAACGTTCAAGTACAGATTCATAAATAACACAAATAACATATAAAACTGAAATGCATTCCCTTCACTGGTATTTCCTTTTTTTAACACTGCATCCCTCCTCTTCCCTACACAAAAGCTCCCTTTTAAGATACAAAGCACTTGAGGAAAAGGAAAAAACCTTTGATCCAGATGCATTGATCTCTGGATCTCCATTTTTGAGTGTTCTACTGAATGCTCAGCCCTTGAAAAATACATAACAGATGAAGAAATAAGCAGAGGAGATAACAGATCTCTCAATTAATGGAGGATTTAAGTGGAGTATTGCTGTATGACTAAGCTTTTTTTTTTTTATTTGTTGAGCAATAGAAGAAAACATTTGCCATAGGCAGTACAGGCAAAATGATTAAAAAAAAAAAAACAAAACACTCAAAGATGGATTAATTTATTAGAAAACACTAGATGTCAAAATATTGTCCTAACACCTACATATCCCCTAGTTCTTTTGATGCAGACTGGATAGGTGATGACATGAATGAACAAATGAACTTAGCAGCAAGTCTCTCTTGTTCAGCACAGACTGGAGATAAGGGCTGTAAATATTGACTTTATTAGTGTGAATTTTTTAAAAAAAAAGAAACTACTTTGTTGGAACAAAATTCCAAAACAAAATGATTAAATATTCCATTTTTATCACTAACAAAGCAACAGCAATGCCTCTGACACCTTACCAAAAGTTTCAGTAGTGCCTGTTATGTTGCGAACAATTTTAGCTAATTGTGAGGATAACTCAAAACCAATAGTCAGTACATGACTAGCTTGTCGTACACACAAGAAATGTTTTTTTTCCCCATTAGTACACAAAACGTTTACTTAACTGGAGAAAATGTGTTTCGGTAGTCACAATTCTAATCTCAGACACTGACATTCAGACTTTGGGATTCGTTTATTTGAATGGGATTTAACTGCTTACCATGCTACCATGCTAAGGACCATGCTGAAAAATTCTAACCGCCAAGAAAATTGGTTTTAACCATCTTGAGTGTGTGTATTTATACATACATACATACATACATACATACATACATACTGAGACTTATGATAAACACTGGACCCTAGCTTCTGTAAAAGCCTTAATTTCTGGTCCCTTGAGTACAGAATGCAGTTCCAGGCATCTTTAATAAAGCCAGTCAATTTGAACAGTGGGGCACTCCAGTGCCCGGCTGAGTGGCGAGACTGGGGTCACACCCCTCTGCGCATTAATTATGCATTTGCCAACCGGTCCCTGTGCCAAATCTTAAATATTAATGAATGCATAATTCTTTGTCAGGAAGCACGCATGAACAGCTGTGCACAGCTGGACTGGGAGGTAGAACGTGGATCTGTCACAGAAAAGTGTTCATTTAAAAACAAACCCAGTCACACAGGGACTATTATAAAGGGCTGGAGATCATTCACGTTCTACAGTAGCATGCTATATAGCTAAAAGAGGGATCATTTTTCAAGTTGAAGAATACAAAAAATACAAACTGAAGATACGTTATATAGAGAAATACATACGGGAGATGCTCATTAATTTGCAACCTACTGACATACAATGATTCATGAATATCAGTTGTGCTTAACAAACTTGAAAGCTTTAAGGAATTCCTCCCTTTTCTGTATGCAGGCCATTCATACAGTCACAATGAGAATATATAGTGTGCTACAGGAACTTTGTGACTGTATCTAATGGGGAAACGTGATATGGATAAAGTTTATATTGCAAACTGACTTGCAATTTAATAAAATACACTAAAAACACTAGTGAACCCTTAACATGATGTGGTTAGGAAACAACCTGCACAATTATTAACCAAATTATTTTAAGTGTACTAGATGACATGAAGACCTTTGTTCATCCAAACACTCAAAAAACATTTGTGATTGGTCAAGGTGTTTACAACACACAATAAAAAACTGGTTAGAGGATCATTTGCCGCAGTATCAGCACTGTAAAGGCCAATATCGCAATAAACGATACACCATGCAGCCATAGTGTCAATAGGTAATAATGGAGGTGGGGGAGGATCACATTTTAATCATTAAGCACGGAGGGAAACACATAGGTTTGTAGATGAATGCCAGATGAAAGGGATGACTTCAGGTTTTGCTGGTAGAAGACCATTAAAAATTTAAACCACAGAGAAAAAGCATTTTGAACCTAATGCATGACAGTTTTCCCATGACTGAGAACTGTCCCAGATTGTATTGAGAAGCTGAGAAATGTACGCTGACTCCCATCACAAAGCTACTGCCATTACCTTACTGAGCAAGCTTGCCATTCCTTAATGACTCCATTTCCTTGTTTTCTATCAAGCTAAAGCTACTCTTCGCACCAAAATCTGGCAAACTACTGACAATAATAATAATGATAATAATTGCTTAAACAATAGTTATTGTTGTATAAATTATAAAATACACATACTAACCCCCCCCCCCCCCCCCCCCCCCTTCCCCCAAAAAAAAATTGTGAAGCAACAACACATCATGCTCACATCCAAGGACATGCTGTACAATTTGTAATGAACAATAACAGTGCCATTTTTAACTTGGAGCCAAGGCTCTGTCAGTCTTGCTCCATCGATCTGCCACCTGCTTTCCACAGAACTGCTGACAGTATGTAAGGTATGGTACAGCAGATTGGACACCATTTAGCTGCATACTAGAAACAAACTGATGAAGCTGTTCCATTTCAACCTTGCACATTTAATAAACCCCTGTGTTCCTATCCTTCACCACTGTGTACTTTCCTCTAGGGGTGGGCCATATGACGATATAACAAAGTCTTTTTGAGTATGCCACTGGTGTTATTACAACTGCATGCATCGTAAACAAAGACACACAGTGTCGCTGATATGAAATACCACTTTGATGAAGCACCAAAGGCTACTTGAGTGATAATGGCAAACCCTTGTATAGAACTTTCAGCAAACTACACAGTGAATGAGTGAGTGTCAAGTTCTGACACCTGGTGACCATATAAATAGTGTTTCTTCGGACTGTCCTGTCTTCTGTTTATTTAACCAGTTGTTTACCAGTTAAAATAAGGCACTATGTCACTGTAGCATTTTGTCAATATCAACTTGCTTACAAAACTCCAAAAACAAAATATTGTGATATCTATCATGCATCATGAAAACTACCTTCAGGTATTGTGATATTTTGCCCACACAGACATCCACTCTTACTTTACTTTCAATTTAGAAACATTGCCTAAAACCTTCACTAAATTCAGCAAAACATGATCTTAATGCTTTCTGCACTTTGTTCCTCAATCCTCCTTTTACATACCGATCCCGATGTCTGTCTCTCTATTTATCCCTTCCTTTCTCTCTCGCTCCTGTGTTATCTTTTACTGTGAAGCAGGGCCTGCTTCAACACAAGAGCAGTGTGTGTGTGTGTGTGTGTGTGAGTGTGCCGAATGTTGGGACAGCCTAATCCTTTAACTCAGGTATAGCACACAGTATGGATCAATGCGAGGATGTGTCTGTCTCAGCAAGGGGACACGAGTGTAATGTTATTTCCCGCTTCAAGAGCACAGAGGAGGAACAGATCGATGCAATTAGACTGATTCAGTATGGCAAAGAGCAAGTTTAAGCTGTCTGACACATGGACTGTCATGATCTATCAATGCTTGGCTTTACGGAAGGATGAGGAGGTACACTGCACATGAATGCTGTGCAGAATACTATGCAGAAATCATCAGGTGAGCATTAGAAATGAAAGCTTATTTCCCCAGTTTTCTTTTCCTGCTACACACCTAATGCAGTCACTGCTGTACTAGCTCTAGAATATCACTGTTTAAGCTACAGATGGTATACATCACTTTATTCATATACAGGATCAATCAGGTTTGGAGAACTTTTTTTTCCCCCCTCTCCACAAATTGGGTCAGTCCCAACTCCACTAGTGAAGTCTCTTCATGACACTACCAAACCAGGAGGATGAAGGCTGGCACATGCTTCCTCAGCGACATGTGAAACAAGCAATGTGTCTGGAAGAAGAGTAACGAGTAATTCTGTTACATCAAATAACAGAAAGAAGAAAGAATAAAAGAAAGAAAGAGAAAGACCGAAGCTAATCATGTTCTCTTAGACCTTCGGCCAAGGAAGGCTATGTGATCATTCCGGGCATCGACCCTGTAATCTCCATACTTTTAGACCACTGCACCACTTGGAAGCCCTCAAGCCTGACCTCGTTTTAAAATGTCTAAGGAATAATTCATTTTAACTGTTTTCAAAAAGGTAGTTACACAAAAGCAGATATCTTTTGAGCTAGTTCCGGATTTCTTATTGAAACCAGCTTTCCAGATTCCAGATTTGATTAATTCTATCACCAACACATCTGGCTTAATTTAATAAAGGATTGAGTTTCTTCAGTCGTGCAAGTTTACCCCTGAAACAATAATGGCAAAATATAAACAGCTTTCCATTTAATGTGTTGCAAATCAACAAAGAAAACACGTGCATTAAACTTCTGATTGACAATGTAATGTGTATTAAACATTAATATCCTTGTGTCTCCTCTCTATGCACACATAACTCAGAGGCTAGCGCAGTGGAGAATACAGACTGCACGCGAGTTTCTCAGATATTCACAGTAAACCTATTCATATGATTATGGCATGCCTGGCAGCGAAAGGTTAATCAGATGGATTAGGGGAGTAGGACGACTTTTGTATGAGATGAGCGCTCTGTATAAAATGTCAACTGCCAATCTACTGATAAACCCTTCTTCAAATTACAAATGATGACTGCCAGACAGTTGGTCTAGCCTATACAAGATATAGTTCAATTCCCTTTATGTTCCATTTAATTAAATGATTGTTGGCAACAAAAGTGACAATAATTTATTTATTTATTTACCAGTGTGTCCGTGTAGTGGTGAATGAGGTCTGGGCAGGGTGGGAGAGGTGCTGGACGTCACTATCAGGCTTTTCCTGTTGCTGGTCCGACAGCTGGGGAAAAAACACACACAAGCTCAAATTAAGTGTATAATTACTGTTACAGGCTTAAGGACACATCTTGTCATAAATGTGCACCTACAAATGCCACTCTGAACTGAGCACACACATGAGTCCCATTGTCTTGTCTTTTAAAACCGCACTTCATATTAGAGCACCAGTTTCTGAGGAAAAAATGGCAGTGTGTCATTATCAAAAAAAAAAAAAAAAACTTTCCCAGGTGCCATACAGCAGTTCAGAATGGAAAACAAGCACTTCAGGTTTTCACTCTTGCGTCTCTAGCCAGGGAAGAAACTGCCTCCATTTTAGCAGGCTCAAAGACGACACTAATAGGGACTCTCTCTCCTGCTGGCTTAAATGTTAAAAGCCTCTCTGGAGTTGACGGGGGTGGGGGGGGTGGTTTGGGGGGCTCCTCACAGCCCACACTCCAGCTCGGTTTAACCCGGAGACCTCCTCCAGCTGCTCTAATTCTACCTCACGCTCCACTGAGGACAGACTGGATTTCTGATTGTAGAACAATTTCTCAAAGAGCAGCAGGCAGAACAGAACAGTTAGGTGTGAAGGTCCTTTACACCCACACATACAGAGTTAACACTACGCAGAGAAAGAAAGCTTGACTGCAGAAGACATCACAGCGAAAGAAAGTTATGAATGGTCATTCAGCAGTGAATGCTATGGTTCAATACTAGGGTTAGTATGATATATAAATGTTTTATATAAACACTGAGTGAGGCCGATAAATGTTGCAGCACTTTTTCCCTCTTTTATCGGCAGTTCCATCACTCAGAGTGTAACGCAAGCATGGGGGAAAAGACAGCTTTAGCACACACACAGCAGGAGGGATGGAGCGAGATAGGCGGCGAAGAAAGAAAGAGTGCAAGAGCGTGAGAGAGAATAAATTACTCTGAATCTTATGCTGATGAAGGTGCAAAAATTCAGTCTTACTTTTCTGCCTCAGTGTGTATGCAAAGGGATCTTATCTTGGCATGCGCTGAAAGATGAGAGACAGTTGACCGATTCTGTAATGCCTCCTTGCAAGCTGCACCAAAAAATACTCCACAGTACAGCTAAAAAGGTTCTTCAGAATCATCCAATCCCTTGACAATTTTTATCTAAGATCTCTTTGCAGAATAAGCATAATAAGAGTGAGCATAATTAGTACTGCTACTATTCTTCTATGGCTTACACTTCGCATATGACTGCTATTACAGAAAGGGCTGTTAATTATCACATAAATGAGCAGTCAAAGTTTAGAAAATGAAATATAAATTATGATTTTGATGCATAAATAAGCTTCTCACTAATGTTGCGTGATGTCTGAAATCTGCACTCTGCCGACGGAAAGTGAAGAGCCTGCATCTTATGTTCTGATTATAGACTACTGCAGCCAGTTAAAGGCTACTGCACAGGGTGGTCGGCAGGGGGTCTCTGGCCCCAGATGGTAGATCAACATCTACTGCACAAATGAAGCATCACAGACAAGTAATATAAACATCAAGCTCAAGCTCATTCTGTGCTCTATATGTATAGGCTTTATGAGGGGAAAAAATAGCATTTGATATCACTTTACTTACTCTCACAAACTGTTTAAGCGAAAAGATTTGAGGTGACATACAATGTGACTAGTCTAGTAACATTAGCTGATATATATAATCAGCTAATGTTACTAGCCTAGTGTGTGTGTGTGTTTATATATATATATATATATATATATATTATATATATATATATATATATATATTATATATATATATATATATATATCTCAGTGGTCCTATATAATTTTCTCTATCTTATAGACTTTGGATTGACATTCTTCATGGCCAGCGCAGCAATACAAAAGATGCTAAGAGGCATCACCTTTCATGGCTTCACCTTTCCTGTTGCGAGGCTGATTATTAGAATTTGTGCTCATCCCGAATGCTCATCCCAAACCGCTGTGGAACTTCATAATTTAGGCTTCTAGGATAATTTTAATACTGCAACAACAACCTAAGCTGCATCAGTTAGGCCAAATTTTTATGTGACTGATACTAAATATAGTCTGGTTCCATGTGTGGAGTGAATCATCGATAACAGTACAGCAAGTGAGCTGGTGAGATGAAAGTGTGAGTGAGAGAGGATTGAAGTGATGCTAGAATTGTCTTTTCATCTTTTCCCACCCTCATTCTCCCATTCTTCTAAAAAGTTAGTCCTCCTTTTCTACACAGTGGGGGCATTTGTGAAAACACACACCCACACCCACACACACCCACACACACCCACACACACACCTCTTTAGAGATATGCTATGCCTCAAAAACACACATACACCATTCACTACTTGAAGCATGAAGTTAACAAAGCAAAACCCTAGCATGCCAATGTTCTACAGGGGCTCATTCTGGTGAAACACTCCAGGAAACACCTCAGCTCTACTCCACCTTTTTACAAACACAGCCAGAGCGGATACTGACAGAGGCTTGTATTAACTACCTCAGGGAGGCTAATGAAGGACAAGAGCAATGTGCTTTTCAAGAGAAAGCAGCATTAGATTTCTTGCTGAGAGAGAAGCATACAGAGCTGCACTCATTAAACGATGTCACATCATCAGAAATAAAGGGGGGAAAATAAGTAAATAGAATTGAATGCTTTGGCACAAACAGCTGTGCCGAGCTTATGGGCGTGAAATGAAAGTTGTGCCTTAATTACAGTAATCCAGGAAGGGACTGTTTTAACCAGCAGCTAAGGGAAAAAAGTAATGAAGAATATATTACAGCTGTTTATTTCCATTTTAATTTGGGGTTCATTTGAGTTTATGTGGCTTAATGTGAGTTTATTAAGGTCCTTACATCTAATTAATTGAAGGACTTCTGATTCTGCTTGTGTATGCTCTAAATAGTTTGGACAAAAAAATGTTTTGAGTACAAGCCATGACATTTGCATTTTTCTACGTGCAGTTTGTAATAAAGAGCCTACGAATCTTGGAATAGCGCATGCAACTCAATGTGCTCTTTTCACTTGCCACGAATCAAGCGTGTTCAGTTTGAGAACTGCAGATTTTATCATTTCTAAGTTTGCACTGTTATAGCTACCTTAAAAATGCACACATGGTTGGATATTTGCATGTGTGTTGTGCATCATTATTATACATTCAGCAGGGAAGGTTACAGAGCTTTGAAAGTAGGTCACCCACGGCCAGCTGGGAGGGACAGCCATCCGACCCTTTTGCTATCATTTCCAACCCCATGATACTAAAATACGAGCACATACAGAGGCTTTTACAGGAGTCTAGGTCTCCAGCATGCCTTTCTGATCTTTTAGACAAGGGGGGGTAAAAGGATAGCAGAGGTGATTTGCCTTTCATGGGAAAGGAGGTCGAAACTCAGCGGGAGACAGAAAAAGTCACAGAATTAAACTACTGCTCTCTGCTTGTGATGTAGAACAATAGCAACTCTCTCTTTTTTATTCTTCCTCACAGCTGCTCTAACCTGCAAATCTGAAGCACTCTATCTGTGCCACAGAGCTGTCCATGTTGATGACACTTTGTTGTAACTATGCATGCATGTGTGCAAAATGCCTACCCCACGTGTACTAGTAGTCTTTTAGTGTGTTGGTTTTGCAGTGTAAAACATGCTAACCATAGCAACTTGGGGTAATGATGCACTTTAGTCTAGTTTAGTCTGGTTTAGCCTTTAGCAGGGCTTGTGTGTGTGTCCATTAGTCTTGCATGTGGTGCTAGTATTCATGATGAAATCAGGTATTTAGGTATTCATTCCACTTAATCACAAAACGACAGAGAAAATATACAGACAGGCAGATAACTCAGTGAAATGCTGATTTTTTGTTTCATCTGGTGAACCTTAATGTGAGTCCACTGTTAAAGACAGGACTGAGAATACGGAGAGTTCTACCAGGTGAGGACATAATTTTTTCAACTAGGCTAACAAAACGACAGTAGCTCCTGCTAGCAAGGTCCAGAAACAGTGAAAAAGAAATGAACATGTCCATCTGTAAAGGCTCATTTATACTCTCTTTATGTATGAAAATAAATGTCCATTTCAAACGATGTAACACTACCCACATACAAGGATATGCACCTTTTACGTTGGCACTGGTGTCAAGCAATACATGAACTAGAGAGCAGTTAAAAATCAAAAGTTTTTCACAACAAATGTAGCCACAGCAGAAGAGGTCGTAATAATGGACCTACTACAATAAAGACGAAAGCAGCAGCTCTGCAGGTGGTGCTGATCTGTGAGGTCATTATATACTTTGCAACATGTGGATGGAGATTTTATTTATTTTTTTTTACTTATATAACCAATAAGAGAAATATATTCTAAGCCACTGGGTCTCTGAACTATTACCGGGAGTGCCCCCACTGTTTCTAGTGGTACTGCTCATTTTTGTCCATATCTGTAAGATTTCAGAGAACAAATATGTACGAAATGAACACAAAAAATGGACAAAGTTCTGCCTGTATTTGTATTTAACGCTGCACATAATCCAATGTTGTACCATTAATCTCTGTTTTCTCAACAGCTCTGAGGTAGCATTTTTATTTATCAACAAGAAAACCTAATGATTTCATTGGGCTATTTTTGGAAAAAAAAAAAAAAAAACACGAACATAAAAGCATTCCTCTGTGTGCTCTATATCAGTGCCGTCACCTAAAAAGGTAAGCCTACAGTATAACATTAATGTCAGCCAAAGTCCATTTTTTATTGTTTATTTTTTCTTTCTTATGATTGGCCATTCATTAACACTTAAAGATAATCAGATATCGATACCTAGTTTAAACCACACTTACTGCCTGAGCCGATGTGCGTTGGGCTCTCTGAGCAGTGCCAAATTACACTAGGCCTGAGACACAAGCAGAATTCTCCTGTGACCAAGCAGGGCTGCTTTAAGCCATATGCTCACTGCTGTTAAAATATAGGGAAAGGAAACCATTAAACCTCTGTACACATTACTGGCGCATAGGATTTCATATTAGCAGATGGTCAGACAGACTCGCACCATCGCATATCGCATAACCCCTTAAAATGGCCAGGACCCACAGTCAGGTCAAAAATTTTACTACACATTTCTACAAACTTTGCACTATAGTCCATGTAGAAATGAAAAATAAGCCTTACTATGTTATAAACCTGGGATTATAAAGGGTTAATTGTCATTTATGCTTGTCATGATATCCACGATTATGTGCTTCATAGTTTCAGCAAACAGAATAATTTGTGACCTGAGGCTTGAGCCATCGAACGCCAAAGAGCTGAACAGCATAATTGCTGCTAACAGATGAGACGAGCCTATTAACAATGAACATTGCAATTATGCAGAAACACCTGCTGGCTAGGCTTCTCATCTCAGCCCTGCAGACTGGCACAGTTTTAAAACCACCAACAGGCAGCCAAACTAAACCCTCACTGCCTTTCCCCCATGCCGTCTGCTCCACGAACACTGCCTCACTTTAGGTCCAAAGCTAAACGTGATGCCTTTAAGCCCGTGACTCAAAAGCCTCAAAAAAGGTGAGCACCAGCTGGGTTATGAATCCATTTAGCCATTTAGCATGAGTGAATGAATGGACTATATCAGGTACATTACCAACACCCTGTACTACAATGTCTTTGTGCAGCTACATTTTCATTCCAAATTACAGCAGCTCTCCTCTGGAAAAAAGGGAGCAGGACTATGCTGCAGTTACCACACACTGCAGGTTATAAAGCAGCCTGCAGAAAATCACAAAGTACCATAATCAGTCGGCACAGTACCTACAGTTGAACCGTCTATGTGCAATCACAGATCGACTGAGGCACATTCAGCACCTTCTGAAGGCCTTCCACAGGCTAAGTAGCTGAACCGAATGC
Source organism: Pygocentrus nattereri (assembly GCF_015220715.1). Classification (NCBI taxonomy): domain Eukaryota; kingdom Metazoa; phylum Chordata; class Actinopteri; order Characiformes; family Serrasalmidae; genus Pygocentrus; species Pygocentrus nattereri. Next base: position 23,137,719 of record NC_051236.1, read on the forward strand.
TGAAATGGTACAAGAGTGGAATGCTGGAAAAGAAAGAATAAGAAATCAATTCCTCATTTTGTGTTATCAGGAAAGGAGGGACACAAACCACATGATTTAGGAGATTGTTTAGGCTGGATTCAAAAGCTTTTGTCCCATTTACTTATGAACATGAACAAATGCATATCCACAGGCATGCATACTAGGGCTGCATGATAGTGATGAAGAAACATGGGAACCGTGGGTCCATATCATAATCCAGTATTTCTCATGTACTTATCTGTCGATGCTGATGTCAGTGTCCAGACAAATATTCCACATTTAGAAACTGTGACAAAATTGTTCTGAAGTAGCACTACAAAAATATAATGTCTCTTTAAAAAAAAGTTGTAAATGCAATTAAATTAATAAATTGCAGACATCTCTGCCAGTAGCCCAGCATAGCCTAAACCTTCTGCACTTCTAGAGTGCATTTAAAGCATCACTGAAAAACAGTCTGAATTAACGGTCAACCCGAATCATCAGTCTGATGCCATTTTTTTTTTCAAACAATTATCTGTCAATATCCACATGATTCTTATATCATCATGTGTCCCTACACCATTATACATCTGGTACTTTTTTGTGATACGGATCCTTTGCAATACTGATGTTGTTTTAAGCTTCTGTAAAGAAATGGAGAAACAAATGTTTTCCTGGTCAAACCTCAAATAATCCAGATGGGTTTATGTAGGTGGGTGCTATTTAATCCAATGGGGTTTTTTTCTCCCTTCTTTTTTTTCAAAATTAAATCTAAGGAGAAAACTCATTTAACCATTTAAAAATGAAACATTTCAGCATGAAAACAGTCAAAAATGGCACTTTCACTTTTCGGCTGCAGTAAAGAATAGCCCAGAAAAAGGAGAAGAAGGCTACAACAAAATCATTTCAGAGTTCTGTCCCTCATCATTCAGTCTAAAACTGGAATGAAATTATAAATGTCCATTGCACAATAGGAAAGACAAATAAATAAAAATAAATAATCACAAATGACTGACTGACCTCATCAGCCAAAATCACATTATAAATGAAAATAAAAAAAAAAAAAGAATGAGACAACGCTGTAAATCTGTTTATCACTGAGATGCTTCATGTTCAAAGCATCATTTACAAGTGAAAAACACTGTTGAACCCGGCAATACCAGTAATTCAGCAGACTGTGTTGGACAGTGCCTCACGGGGAAAGATGGATAAACCAATGAGCAGCAAACAAACAAAATCAACAGTGGAAAACCCAGTTGCCCTCAAAACAAGACACAACGCTATGGGACCAACAGGGCTACAATAGAGGAGGACTTGGAACATGCAACTCCTCTTTTAGAAACTCTGTTGTACGCCATGTTCTCTTGTTCACTCTGACTTCAAGTGATTTTCATGTTCTGTTCATGTCAACCCTGCATACATGTGATGATAATGCTACTGAATTAATGTAAGTGATAAATACATTAGAGCAAATTAGACAAGAATACAGTTCTTCATTTGACAGCCCCAATACATACACACACATTTTAATTCTGGAATTATAATGGGAACATCACTGAGACGCCACATCATCTCTGCAATGGATGAGAGGTTGCACAGCAAGCACACGCAGCAGCAGCACTCTGACAGTTCCAGTATTGGCAGATGGGAAATTAATGAATCAAAACTTTCTGCTGTGCTTTCAATACCAGGCTAACATTCCCTTAACTGAACATTTCCCATTACAATTGCCCAGGATCCAGGCATGAGCATATGCAGCAGACATCTATGACTGGCTTTCTTAGAAAAATCATAAAATCATAAATTTACACATTGATACAAATAATGAGTTAAATGGTAGAGGGCTAGTAATAACGGTGGAAACAGAGAAAAAAAAAGACAATGAATGATAATTATACTAACACATTTAATTGCCATAGTTCTTGCTTGAATTATGAACTGTTTGTATAAAAGCTCAGAATGACAGCACACAGCAGAGCTCAATCAGAATCAGAGTAGGAGTGAGCATGTGGCAGGGCTTGTGTGTATAAGGTCAGTCTCACTGATGATCCTGAGTGTGTGAGACAGGTGGTCTGTTCACAGGGAGAAACACACACACAAGTGCTCTCCACAGGGTTCATTAATAATGCAGACCACCTCATCTGCTCACAGGTGAAGGTGGTTGTATAAAAGGAAGGAAGATGGTGAGATGGAAAAAGAACATATGTGGGACCTGACACCATTGTTTCACACTAATCTAAACCCTTTTCTCTATCCATGTAAATCCAAGTTTTTGAGAGCAATGTCCAAGACCTGGTCAGGTAATAGAATGTAGTATAAATCTTAGAGATCAGTAAGAAATTTCAAATATTTGAACAGTCCTGAAATTAAAAATAAATAAATAAATAAATAAAAATAAAAAATTTAGGATTTTTGAGGCACAAAATGCTTTGCCTCTAAAGTTATACATTTACAAGATGTCTGAACTCTTCACATCACCAGAGGAAAGTGAAGAGAATGCAATTATTTGTTTACACTAAAGGAGGAAGCAAAAAAAAGTACATAGCACAGCTATAGCCTATAGAACGTGAAACAAAAAAAAATACTGATATACATTATACAATGTGACTGGGCTGGTGACATTAGCTACTTAAGGTAAATTTTTCTGGGTGCAGTATGAGGGGATATTATTTGGACATTCTTCCACTAATGTCTTGAAAAGTGCTATATTACATTTGACTAAGATGTTCATCTCTAATTAGTGTGAAATGCTACCAAAAGGTTTCCCCATTTAAATACATTCAAAATCCTTTGAACCAATGCACCTAGTTCAACACTAGGGGTGCTGGAAAAAAAATCAATTCTTGGATGCATCACGATGCAGATGTGAATGATCCTCAATTGATTCACAAATGTCAAAAATTGATTTTCTAAATTTTAAATTCATAACGTAATGTTGACGGAACGCAAAGGGCGGAACTTGGAATTGCAAAAGTGCAGTGGACAGTCTGTGGCGGCACATAATAAAAACACATCTGGATGAGTGAAAAATCTGACCAGCTCCCTCTGCATTAAAAGCCAGGTTAGGTCAGGAGTCACAACCCAAATGTTAAGAAGAGCCATTTTGTCCTTTCAACAAAAATCAAACCACCTTGGGAGCCACAACATTTAATGCCCAGTATGTCTCAGTGTGCGCAATTGTCCCAGTAAAGGCTTAAAAAATGAATGAAAACACAGACTTACTTTGCTCTGCTTTAAGCTTTAGCTCAGCTATAGCCACTTTCCTGCCCTTTCCATCAGGAAACTTTTGCTCAGAAGTCACCCCATTGCTGCGCTCCCTTCTTCCTGTAGCTGCGCGCATCAGATTTAAAACCCTAACGCTGGCCTACAAAGCCAAAAATGGACCAGCCCCTACCGACTTGATGGCGAACTCTCGAACTGTACCACGAGCCCTTCGAGCTTGGAGTACAGCTCGGCTTGACCCGCCATCCTTCAAGGTGCACGGAAGACGAGTGTCGAGAATGTTCTCTGCACTGGCACCCAGGTGGTGGAATGAACTCCCACTGGCTGTCCGAACAGCAGAGTCTCTTGCTGTCTTCAAACGTAGACTGAAGACTCATCTCTTTACACAGCACTTAAATGAGCAATGAACTATAAGCTGCACTTATTTTATTTATTGTATTGTATCTTACTGTTATTGTATTGCATTGAATGGTACAGAGTTCTGCGTTCAACTCTTTCTTTTTCTCTTGGTGTTTGCAGTGACATGTTTGTTTCTAGCAGTATCTGAGCTCAGGACTGTCTTTTCTCTAAGCTATTGGTAACTAGCAAAGATACTTTCTCTAGATTGACAAAGCACTTCTTGTAAGTCGCTCTGGATAAGAGCGTCTGCTAAATGCTGTAAATGTAAATGTAAGTAGAGCAGCTTATTGTAAATTGTCTCTCAACCTTTCGGCTGTTTTACGAGGCTGAAGTCGCTTCTCATTCTCCAACTTCTTGTTTGAATTTTTCCATTCCACCTTAAATTCTGACTGAGGCGCCGAATGTAAATGCGGCACCATTTAAGGTGGAACGGGAAAATTCAAAAGAGAAGCGAATTCATCTTCGCAACTTTTTAGTGTTTGACAGTCTCTTATTGCAGATTTAATGTTCCAGGAAACTGCGCTGCTTATAAATGCAAATACATCCATTTGTCTCCAAATGTTCGTCTTAGCTAAATCTCTCGCTTCGCCTTTTCGTTCGCTACTAGCTAGTAGAGACTGTGTTAAGTGATCTAAGTGCTAAGTGACCTGCAGTCTGCAGTCCAGTTCATTAAGAAACAGGGCTATGTTGCAGAGGTCCCGTCTTGCAGATATTTTACTGACACAGCCCCCACCCCCAACCTCTATGTTCAGGTGCAGTATATGCCTTTAATGCTAATTACGGAAAGTGATAATTACAATTACAGATGTCCCACACAAAGAGACATATTTACATGAACAGTGGAAAGAGGCCACAGAATCTTCTGGTAATGTCATCAAATTTGGTGCCATTTGAGTTTTTTAAGCTTAGTTTACTACAGTTTCATTTTAAATACCATCTTCCAAGAAAAGTGGAATGAGCATGAAGCTTCTAAAACCACTTTAAGAAAAGAGAATTAAAAAAAAAAAAAAAGGGAGATAAATGCATGGCCTGCTGCACACAATGACGAGATCGCCACAAAGTCAGCTTGTCACTTTAAAAGTAGAGCACAAGCACAGGAGCAAGATCAGTATCAGAGAGAGTAGACAAGAGAGAGAGAGAGAGAGAGAGAGAGAGAGAGAGAGAGAGAGAGAGAGAGAGAGAGAGGAGAGAGAGGAGAGAGAGGAGAGAGAGAGAAAAATCGAGTGAAATATGGATTAAGAGAGAATGAGGGCAGAGGAAGGAAGATCAGGACAGAAGGGTAATAGGACATGAGAAAATGAACTTGACAATATAAGAAAAGCCTGTATTTAAACTCGGTTGGAGAAGTGAATTAATAAAAAAAAATCATTAAAAAAAACCCTGTCAAAGGGAAATGCCACCTATTTTCTCCAAAGCTCTGCATAATTCTATTGTTGAGATGTAAACAAAGTCATTCAGAGTGGTTTGATGTGAGATGGTTCATTGTAGATAAACTATCAGAATTCTTTACAGCGGTGGTGAGAGGAACTAGTGTTGTGATACCCATTTTATTTGCTATGCAAAACAACCAGTGACCTTACACGAGTCTTCTTATATGTAAAAGACCTCTCCACTCTCAATGTATTGAAAAATAAATGTTTTAGGCCTAAGTCTCTTTATCTCAACGTTTCATAAAACAACATCTTGAGCATGTTGCAATGTAGTTTTGAGAGGCAATAAACGTATTAAATGTAAATGCAAATAGGCGATAAACACATGTGGTCCTGACCACCACCACTGAACAACTGTGACTCAGTAGGTTTCTCTGGAATGGTGAATTTCACATCAAACCACTCTGAACGGCTTTGTTTACAGTGGAATTCCCCATTAAATTTCCAACACCAAATCCATAAAGACATGGTTACAAGACATTTACCATAAATAACACAAGGGCATCTGCTATAATTCCTTATTCCAGAAAGGAATATAGTCCTGTATGCACTGGAAGTTGGCCATTAGTTGGCTAACTGTACCTGCCTGTGTACAAGCCTAATCAGGATGGCACAAACAAGCTTTAATGATGCCACACACACCAAAAAATAAATAAATAAATAAAAATAAAGTCGATGCATCAATCAGGGCCTGACTTAGTCAATGTCATAATGTTACAAGAAAATTGCGCAAAATAAATATATATATATATCTCTGAATGTGATATATATCACATTCAGATGTGAAATTGAAGCCATCAGTCAATATACTGATCTGTGCCTCCTCCTATCACACTGTAGTTACACAGCCAACATGGGCAGTTATCTTAGTAGAAGCCTTTCTGCCAGTCCCTCTACAGAGTGTTGCCTCGGTGTAAAGGTTTGTGCAATGAAAAAATAAGCAGCTTTACTCAAACTGATTACAGTGAAATGAAACTTCAAAACTCCAGACAAACAAGGCCTGCTGGCTAAATTGTAGAGCTAAATCCTCTGAAGTAAAACAGCTCTAGAAATGTTGAGACTTCTCACAAAGCTAATATTGAGGCAACATAGTGTGACAACACATTTCAGGCTAGGTGGCTTCAAATATACATCAGTGGCTGGACCAAAAATGGGTGAAATAAGCAGCTGAATTTGTGAAATACAGGGTGGAAAGACAATGAGAAGCAGAAGCTGCAAAGCGTGCTATAGCTCATTTTATCAAAGCTACATAGTTGCAGGGTGATGAGACGGGGTTTCTTAAAACAGCTACATCTTAGCAGAAAAAAACCCCAATGTGTTAGTTCAAAGTTTAGCAAAAAAAAATAAAAAATCTTAAGCTATTAAACTGTTGATGTAGAAGCAGACACAACTGTTAATAATTACAGAACAGATCTGGAATGCTGGTAATAATGGTTCAGATGGTGCTACCATTGTAACAGGATATTGTCAAAGAGTTGTTCTATATTTGAGAAATAATCAAACTCAGAACTGGAAGGACTACACTGCACAGCTCTTGGTCTGTCCAGATCTCTGGAACAAGGGAAAGCTTTAGTAAGATTTTTTTTTTGTTTAAGAAATAACATCCATAGCAGAAACAAGCAGTCAGTTAAGTCACTGAAAACCCTAAGAGATGTCCTGGAACACAATGCTGCCTCCAACACACATGACTGACAAAGCCACAGGCTTAATGTGAGACACTTCATGGGCCTTTGTCACATGATGAGTAATGCACTTATACATGAGGTCCTTTCTCTCTCTCAGCACGTTCAAAGGGCAGACTCAGACTTGTCCACAGGTCGATCAATGGTTCAGAACATCACCCAGAAAAAGAATTAGTAATTTGTCTTCAGTGTAACCGCTGAATGATTTTTTTTTTAAAGAAAAAATAAACAAAAAACAACCTGCCCCAGTACATGATCATGCTCACGCTCATGAAGAGCTTTATAATTATGCCATGAATTTGATCAGTTGTGTTGGAGCAGAGAACGCCTGAAACTCTGCAGGGCAGTGGTGGAGAATTCCTACCTTAACTGATTAAATTGACAGATGATTGCTGACACAATAGCGAATAACTCAAGACTTGAGCTAGCTACACATTTTACATCTGTAAAATGCTTTTAAATGGAATATCAGTAGCTTACAGCACACAAAATAATGCTGGTATAACTTAACTTCATAACTCACTCCACCTCATTGATTAACATATCTGTTTTGGCAAGTTTAACTGTGATTTCCTTGATTATAACAGGAGAGCTTTGGTTTTATGGTTGTAGGACAAGATGCTATTTGTTCTTTCCTTTTCCGCAGAATTTGTCCCTGTAGCAAAGCTGTTTCCATGGTTGTATTCCATGGTTTACAGTTTTGGAGCCAAAAAACCTGCACGGTCTTCTGAAATTTCTGTCTCTATTGTGAAGAGGAACTTGTAAATCTGCTGAAATCTCACTTCTTATCTAAAGTGAGTACATAAGAAGCTCAGTCAGACTTCACAATGCCAAAGCAAGTCATGGTCTCCAAAGATTCACATGAGTCATCTTCTTCTGAACAGTTTGCAAACTTTATTAAATGAGCATAAGTTGTGTGTTCACTGAGAATATGAAATGTCAGAGAGCCAGTTCAAGTTCCATGTAAGCATACAGACAGCACACCAGGCTATGTACACATCCAGTTGAGACTGCTAAGTGATGTGTCATGTGTAGTCTCTGCCTCACTGTGGGGGAATAAACAGTGTAGAAATCTCCAAGCAAGCTATTCAAAGGAGGGTATCCGTCACAACCCAACAGTTAAAAAGTCCTGTTTATCTCAGTCTCCAAAAAGGGTCACAGAGAGGGGGGTTAAAGAGGGAATGCGTTCCATGCTCTGTTGCTATGCAAGCACCCATCCCTTATCACTCTCCGAGCTACAGGAAGACAGGAATGAAATGAAAGGAGGAGGGATGGAGACTTGCTTCCCAAGATAAATGCAGATAAAAACAACCCATATTTCTCTGCAGGGTAAAATGATGCAGACAGATGTAAGGCACTGTGCAAGTGATAGGCTAGCCTGGCAGATCATGTGTGGCTGCATGTTTTCATGACTGCACACACGTCCTCAGATGCCGCACAGGAGAGAGAGACAGTGCAATATGCATACAGAACCTTCAGGAGACGCAGCACAAACGTCTCTTGCTGCACGTCGTCTATTACTGCTCATGTGACTAGTAAATCGAGTTACCTGCCAAGACCAAGACACACATGCAGATAATGCAGCTATGTAGAGAGAGAGAGAGAGAGAGAGAGAGAGAGAGAGAGAGAGAGAGAGAGAGAGAGAGAGAGAGAGAGAGAGAGAGAGAGAGAGGTAAAGCTGTACCTTTTGGAACGGCGTAGCATGCTCCTCTCAGGCAGAGAGAAATTGGAGAGCACGGTCCAGAAGGAGTCAGACATGATCTTGGCTCTTCACTAACATGGCTGTCATGCAGAGACTAAACGCACCGCCTGCCATGGAGCTACTGAACGAGTAGATGAAAGACAGCAACACTAAACGAGTGTGTGTTAGCTTGTGCTTGTGTCCCCAGCTGCCAGAATGCCGTCACTACTGCCTGCCTGCAACCTGTGACACTGCTAGAGGTAGACTGAGCAGCAACCGTCTTCCTCCTCACACACGCTCTCTCCCTCGCACCCTCCCGCCTTTCCTCATACACACACAACTAGTTCCCACTCTCACTCTCCCTCTCCCTTCTCTCTCATGCATGTTAAAAGCAGCAGCCTGGTCCAAATTCATGTTATTAAGCACAGAAACAAAACAGCCAATTCAAATTTGTGCTGCAGAATATCAATATGATAGACGACGCTAAGCATACAGGGCGGTGGGGGGGGGGCTTCACAATATTACAAAAAGAACAATTTAACAAGTAGCTTGGTAACTGGGATGCACAATCGGAACCAGTCAAGCTTGTAATCGGCAGATTTTAGCTAAAAACAACTGTTGGAGGTAAATAATGTGAGATGGGTCAGTGCACTCATTCTGTATATGAAAGCTGCTGTTATCTATACCAAAATGCAGAAGCATAATTGAGCATGTTTCATTGCGCTAAACAGACAGTTGCCTCTTACTTTCAGTGTAGCACTTTATTGGTTTACTAATGTAAATAGGTAATTTGTTAAAACAGAAAACTTGAAAATGCCAGTTTAGCTAATCAAACAGCAAATAATGTACAGACTGCAAGTTTGGATCAAACAAGTACTGGAAATACACTATTGTGCATTATGTGTACATTTACACCACATTGTGAATTTTGGATTAAAGAAGGCTAATAAAAATCAGCCAAAGAAAAAAAAGCCAATCAATCAATGTCAGTGCAAATGAGCACATGACCACTTAATGCTTACTTAGAAATAATACCAGTAAAATCACAGATATTTGGTTTTAAAAAATTAATTTGACCATTATTTGACAAAGTGATTATTTTTCTGGAACAGCATAATTTCTGGGTTACTGTGTTAAAATATCTGCATTTTACTGTATTTGTAATCCTACAGAAATAAATGTTCCCCTTAAAAATCTATTTTATAAAGGTGCACATAAAATATTATTTTATAAATTTGTATATTTTATAAATGTTCTATGTATTGGTAACAGCAGATGGAAAAATATCACATATAAAGGGAAAATACTGCATTTTTGCATCACCCCACAATTCAGCGATCTGCGCATCCCTACTAATAAGCATAGAAATACCCAGCAGGTACACATAATATGAGCATTGCAATGGTTTCTGATGTTCCTGTCCTAGTCCCAGAAAGACAAGATTAGATAAAAACCCAATACAGATTCCCCAGAGGAACTGTCAGAATGACAGGAGATTAATGTCCGCTTAAATGCGCGCACACACACACACACACCCACACACACACACCCACACCCACACACACATTTAAAATGATTTACTTATTTTTTAAATGATGAGAAATGATTACAGGGTGCAGATTAAAGTCTCGAACGAGGGAGATTTTTCTAGCAATGTCAACTGTCTCATCAACATCTGCCAGGTTAAATGTTGGACAGGGCTGGATAAGAGAAGAATAAAGACAGATTTGGTTTAGACTGAGAGAGAGAGGAAGAGAGAGAAGGTTAGAGGAGATTGGTGTGACAGGACTAGTTACAAAGCTTTGCTGTACACTGTGTGTATGTACAGAGACAGAAGCTGCCAGGCATAAGAAGCACTTGTGTCACCTTCAGCTGGCCCACAGCAGGGACTCCATCACACAGTATCACAGCAAACACACATACATGCACTTTTAAATACTGCTGAAATACAGCACTAAGATTTAATAAGAAACCTGGTAATGTTACCAGCAAAGGCACTTAAAACACCAGCCAAGACAGTTAATACAGCTGGGAACATCCTGAGCAATCTGAGTGACTGTCATGGTTAAATCAGTCAAGTGCACTTTGGTTACGTCAGTAGCTTTGACATGTCTGGTGGCACATTATGTAGACTACTCACAGGACACATTCTCCATTGTTTCCTTAGTCAAACGTTACCCACTGAGATAAGACTAGGTGGATAAACTTTGAAGGTGAGCTCTGTTTTACAAGGACTATGGTACAATTATATAGGATAGCTTATATAAATGGAAAATTTAAAGCAGAAAGGAGCAAGAAAAAAATTACATACATACACACACACACACACACACGCACATTATATATATATATATATATATATATATATATATAGAGAGAGAGAGAGAGAGAGAGAGATATAGAGACACACACATATATAATTTCATGCTTGTCTCCCAGCTCCTTATAAAATCTAAAAAGTCTAACTCCAGAAAATGTCTAGAAGGCATCAGTTACAAAATGCCATGATGAACAAATTAAGGGAGCATCAATGCCCTGCATACTGTGGATGTTTTTTCTTGCTCTAACACTCTCAGGAAAGCCTTGTTGATTAGTTCATTAGTTGCATCAGGTGCACTGGGAGCAGGGGAATCTCTAAAATGTCCAGCAGTGCTCCAGGACAAGGAATGAGAAATTATTCTTAAGTCCAATAAGAGAAAGTTAGTGCATTTTTCACCCCATCATATTGAATCTGCTTGTTAGACATGGTGGGGCTAACTGACCAAACCCTTTAAAGAGTCCTGCACTATACATGTACACAACACGACAGAAGCTAAAGGATGTGCCAGTTTCGACCCACAACACCAACTCCATTCCACTTAGAGGCTGTTTGCACTTCGAATTAACCTGTGTAAATTATCTTCTGCTCAGTGGCTGATGTGGAAACAGGTAGGTCAGTCAAGGTAACAGCAACAGCAGAGAAATGCATTTTTAAAAGAAAGTAAAGTAATACATAATAGCATCACAACACACTAGGTGAGAAGAGCCTGTTCGGAGTCTGCAGAAAGACCTTTTTGCAATTTGCCAGGTGCCAGTTTATTTGGTACACTTAATAATAGCTGACTAAAATACCCAGTAGGCTGTGAAGCTGTCTGTTAAAATTTAAGTAGTAGTAGTAATGTGGAATCAACTTTTGTACACTGTCAACTTTTTTCAGCCTCAGTTACTCACATATACAGTTCTATATGTCAGACGTTCACCCCACAAGAATCTTACATCAACTTTTAACAGAGTAAACTGGATATACTATATATATGGCTGGATATGGTGCTGTGTTACTGACCACAGACAATTTTGGTTTGTGCATCTGATCACAAACCTATCAAGGCCAAGGCCTCCTGGGAGTGTTTACATCTGGCTTTTCATGCAGCCAAGTGAAATTCAAACATGAACTGGTGAACCCAACAAAGCAAGGTGTAAACAGCCCCTTAGCGTGAGTAAACCTGGGTTCCATGGAGTCAAATAACAGGCTTTTGTATAATGGTGGCACTCTACCAGAAAGAACAGCATTTAACAGTTCATCTCTGAACACACAGCAATGATCAGCATTTAAAAACTCAGCTATGCTCAGTAATGAGTCAAAGGACCAGAGTGGACACATGGTGAATGAACGAACAAACACACGACAGAATGCAGTGTTCTGACTCTGACATTCAATGGTGCCTCATTAGCAGTGACCTAGCTGTATTCCATGCTACTGGGCAGTGTATTATTTATTTCTGATCAAAAGACTTGTATAAACACATGCATACATATCTGTAGAAGGCATGACACGTTCTATTGACATTTCCTTTTTATTTTACGATACTGCAACTGAATGAGACTTAACGTCTTAGGTTTCAAAAGTCTTCATTATTTACTGAATAAATCCATTTATTAATCTGAGTACTGACACTAAAATGGATTTCCTGTTATTGACACACTCCCCTTAGCCCTGGTCCCATCAGGGGAGTCACCTTGGCTCTTTTACTGAAGAACACTGAGGGATTGGTCCCTGTGCCCAGGACAAAGAAGCAGGCCACACAGCAGCTTATATACTTACAAATTGCTAGCGATGGATCACTTAATTGTAATAAGCACCTCTAAAGTGAAGAAAAAAGCAGTACAGGCTGAAATGTATCTTAGGACAAAACACTAACATAAAAATAACTGGAGATGGCACAACACCACCAAACTTGTTTAAAACGGCTTAAAAACTACTACTATAACTAGCTTTTTTTTAAATTAAGTTTTTCAATTGAATCAATTCACTTTAGATCTAAAACATCTAAAAGTAGACTGCTGCGTTTAAACTACTTAAACACTCTACGACATGCACAGAAACACACAGCCAACATTACAATACACAGTGTGATTACATGCTATTTCAGGCTACCTTAATTAGAGGACTAAATTGGATTCATTCTTTTCGCCCCATACCAATATGCCATCTCTACAAATAAAACATGCCACGTGCATTCAAACCAAACCTTGAACATTAAGATGCAGTGTTGTAATAAAAATCCTTCTTTAAGGGCACTCAGGTTCATGTGTTGAACTTATGAAAAATAAGAGCTAATTAACAGAAATAAAACAGAAATAAATGCTGGGAAGTTCTACCCCTGTGCTTGAGCTTCTGATGTTTATTGGAGTATAAATGAGATTATGTTCACAGTTTGCAAATAAATCATTCCAGGGGTTGAACATACTTAAATAAATATGCACTGTCACCATATTTAAGAAATATTTTGGAAGATTCATACTTTACAAGTATTACTGAAACTGAACATTTTTACACAATGACATTTTCATGAAGATATTTGTTTTTTCTCTTGCCGGTTATGCTCCTGTACAGTTGAAAGTTTTGTTTTCATTAAAACACCCAATCAAACTACTAAAAATACCCTTACCATAACTATGTTTATTTGTCTTTGTTCAAGAATTAGTACCATCTAATAGTTACATGTTAAACCATTACATGTTCAAATATATATACTGTTGCTGTATAATATACACATATATACACACACACACACACACACACACACACACACACACACACACACACACACATTTTATATAAAATTTCCCTCAAGGATGTATTTGTCTCTATACTTCCACTTTAAACTGAATACTGAATAAGATGTTGATACAGTATCTACTACTTTCTCTATACTTTTTCCACTCCTGATGATATCTGTCATTAAACTACTGTTTAACTAACCACCCCACCACCACTCCGTGTCAGACACAACTTGACACAGAACCAACAAACGCAAAACATGCACACAAACACCACACTATTTGACAAGAAAGAGGGAAGCAAGGCCAACACTCTGTTAGTGTGGGTGCACCCTCCACCACCACAAGACCTCCTTACCTCCAGAGGAAGGGGTTGGGGTTGACGGCACCCTGGGACAGGGTCGGGGCCAATGTGAGCTCCTCTGGCCCTCCAGTGGATGGCAGGAGCAGTGAGGAGGGGAGTGAGGTGGGGGAGAGGAGATGCTGAAGGAGACTGCTGTTGCCATGGCAACGAAACTGAGCAGTCGGCCAGATTCTAGTGAGCGAGTGTGACAGCACGAAGGAAAGGAAAAGGCCAAAATGACTGATCTGACCCTGATTCTTTAATATGATGTTGTGTTTTGTGTATGTGAGCTTGTCTGAGTGTGTGTACTTCTCTATGAGTGTGTATCTCTCATAATGATCTATGTTACGAGCTCCGAGGTTCATAAACACGACCAGGCTGTAACCTCTAAGGTCAGCTTTCAATGTCAACTCAACCCTTCGCTTTCCCTCTTATTAAGGTGGTGGTGTGAAATAACACCTGCTGTGTGAGAGAGCACACAGGTTCATTTACTACACAAGCTGATTAGAAGAAGTCCTGAGCTCACTATGTCATGCAAGGAGACCCCAAATGAGCTAGGATACAAATAAGCTAAGATTTCACAAACTCAACACCCTTCAGCTCTACTACCACTGGGAAACTTCATCAGTCTACAAGGCTGCACACCCTCATATTAACCAGAGGGAAAGTTAGCTTAAATCCTGAGCTGTTAATATGTGTAAAACAGTTTCCCTGTGAGCTGCAGTCAGAGACCACTCTTTTTATTTCATTTCTAGTCAAAACAGCTATTAAGCAAAAGTTATTCATTTCGCCATACTTTTTCTGAGGAGATAAGATAATCTACTAGCATAAGGAAAATAAGAGAAAACAAGTGTTCAAAAATGATTGGAATACATAGAGAAAATGGCACTCCTAAAGACTGTAAGATGTGGTAGAAAAACGGTCACTATGAGATAAATTGTACATAAACCTTTCATCGTTCTCACAACTGAAAGTCTACAGGTTTTTCTGTCGATCCTTCCACTGTGAACACTATGGGTCTGAAAGGATGTGCAGTGGCCAAGAAGCTGTTACTGAGAAAAGGAAACAGACAAAAAGAAGAAAACTTGAAAATCAAACAAAGAAGTTGCTGATGCTCACAGAACAATGGATGAGTTTGGGGGTACTTAAATTGTCACAATGTGACCAACTTCTAAAACTGAACTTTGGAGGTGTGGAAAAATATCCATACAGATTTCTTTGAAAAACTGGAAGAAAATCTCCTGAAAACAACGGAAGCTGCATTAAAGGGTGGCCAAATTAACTGCTGAAAAACTGGATATTATATTTGGTTGTTGAGGACAAGAGACGGAAAGAAAGGCTAAATGAAAAAAGGACAAACGAAAAAGACAAAAGAAAGAGACTGTGGGAGCGCTTCTCTGGAACACTGCGCTGTATAACTGTCATGGTCATTCATACAGCATAGATGTCAATAAAACAAACTCACATCATACTAATTTCTCAAGCTGCAGAAACAAAAACAAACAAACAAAAAAAAAAAAAAAAACATTTTTAAAGTCTATTGTGACTTCATGCTAGAAGACTACGCAGTGTTTTGGCACAAACCAGCCCACCTGTGCCACACACAGATGGGATCTGCGCTGGATATGCAATCTGAATTTAGAGCATTTTTAAGATTGAAAAATGTTTATGCAAAACAATCTGAAAATATATTATTTTATATCCCAAAACCACTGTGGAACTGAATGGCAGGAAGTAAACAATAGGCTGCGTGTTCCATCATAAATGTCTGTATTTCATCAAAGTCAGGCAGCACCTGAGTTTGGCTTGGTTATATTATTGCAGGGAAAACACTGGAAAGTGTCAATCAATTAATTAAATGGCTTGTTAAATAATTTAACGCTATTTAGTGAAGTAAATATTTCCAAAATATGGTTCAAAATTGTGATACTCTTTAACAAACATGGTATTGTGGTTTGAGTAGTCTTTGAGTAATCAAGACTTTGCCACCATCACTCGCTCCTCACCAGCTACTCTAAGCCACTGCTCAGATGACCAAAGCCAAATAGTGCTGCTGGCCATGAAACACCATATGGCACCACTCAGGCAACATTCTCAGCAGAGCTGGCCAGGGAGAGGGCAGCAGCATGAGTGGGAGGAAAAGGCCAGGGTGCTGGGCCCCAAAGGTCTAGAACTGAAGAGTGGACAGGGACAAGGGTAGCTGACCTAGTGCTGACCTCATATCACATACACTCACTAAGCTGAAACAGCATTTCTCTATCACTGTTTTTCTAGACTGCTCTTGCCAGGGATTGTAAGCAGTGCAGCACACTCTGACTGTCAATAAGTATCATTAAGGATTAAAAGCTCTATATGTAAAGCTGACAACAGAGGAGTAAGATGTCCTGTTCTGGATGAAGTTGCAAATGTAAGTGGCATAGGTTCACATTACAAGAAACTTTTGTGACTAAAAGTTTGTGTTCTAAATTATATTTAGTATCATTTCAAAACTCCAGCTGCCCTTTCACTGTTGATAAATGCAACAACAGAAGTGATCCATAATAACTGTACTTTTTATCATAGTGGTCATATTACGAATGTTTTTGTCAATATCCTAAGACGTTTACATGACACAAAGTTCTGCCATGAGTTATTGCGGTAAGAACAACTCATGGCCAGTTTAAAAAAAAAAAAAGTTCATCTATTGATTTATTTTATGCAAGCCTGAGCAAGGCAATAGCATCGGACATTAGAGCTCCCGCGTTATTGTTATTTTCTTACTGATTTTGTACTGGTCATGTTTAGGAACCTAACAAGAGCTCAGTTCACAGGCTAGGATGAAACTTACCCAGTTTCTGCATCTGGTGAAGAATATCTTTACTGCTTACATCCTACTTCTATGTACATGCATTCACACATGTCTGCTGTGATGGTGCAAACACAGAGACTCACTGTAAGCGGAGGTTGGGTGCTCCTGTTCTCTCCTTCCTTTTCTTCATGCCTGCCATGGTGTGAGGGGATCACTGAGCAAGTGTAAGAATGGTGTAGTGCATTCAGCATCGGCCAAACACTCTAATCACCTCTGTTTTACGATCATTACCATTCTAAACAAGCGTGCAATGATGACAGCAAATGACAAGTATCAGAACCATCAGTTGCAGTCATTATCTCCAACAGTCAGCATTTCTTAAAGCTGTCCATTGCCATGCAAAATATTCTCTGTACCAGTTCATGTGTTTGAAGGGAAGCTCAACAAGCAACAAAGTTAGCTGAATGGAGATGGCTACCAACCTCAGCCAGAGGGCATATCCATAGCAAGTGGTCAAGGGATAATATCAGCCCAAGCTGATCTCCGGCTGCAGGACCTTAGTATTTCACAAAAAATTGTATCCATTTTTCTCCACTAAGTGGAAAGTAATCCGGAGACTGAGGCTAAGGGAAGAGATAAGATGGATAGTGAAAGACAAGGAGAGCAGTGCCTTAATGTTGCCATTGTCTTTCTCTTTCTCTCTCTCTGCCTCTTGTTGCCTCTCACTCTTAACTATTGGGAACAGGGCATTCCCATGACATCACAAGACCCTAGAGGTGGGGGTGGGGGTGCAGCTGTCGCCCACGACTCACAGTATCAATCTCTGTCCACATATACTTCCCAGAACCAAAAGAACATCAACGTCCCCTCCACTGTTCCGAGCATAAGCTGGTGGCTTTGTGCCAGGAGTCAGACAATAGCCAGGATCAACAGAAAGCCCCAACAAGACCACTGTAGCATCCAACGCTAAGACAGTCTGATTACAACACTGACGTACTTTTGCTACAGGAAAGGCTAATGCAATTACATTGACACATGATCTATTACTCTGTATGAGAGACAAATAACTGTGTGTATGTGTGGGTGGTTCACTGACTGACACGGAGATGGAATAGTAGGCTTGATTTGATTAAGTCTTTAATCCAGGCCTGCAGCACTGCCGGTTTAGCTGGGTGCAATAAACTCAACGAACTCGTGCTGTGCCCCCTCCACCAGCTACAGTAGACTCATGCCACTCAGGGAACAACAGAGTGACATTCAAAAAATATGCAAGCATGCAGGTACCACCAAAACAGTATACTATCAAAAGCACAATTTGTTGCCTTGCATATCTTCACATCATCTGTGTAAAGCAACATAACCTGCACACCATAAGGCAATCTCATCTACAGTGATGCTGCTTTCCTCATAACTGTACAAACTGTATTTGGTGGGAGCAAGCAGGTTAAAAATAGGGCAGCAGTGTTAAAACAGGTCTGTGGAGGCCTGGAGATACTCAGCTGTTGGAGCATACGTCCTGCATGCTACAGCCTGTAGACTACTCATCTCTGACCCTCATGGCCTCTGCAGTCTTTTCATTGTGCATCACAAACGTCTCAGAAGCAAGAAGGTTAAGACTAGTCAAGGAGGAAAACTGCTAAACGAAACAGCTGTTTGCTATTGTTTGACACAGAAGATCATTGCAAAGTTCTTCAGAACCATGTAGACCAAGACGCAAATTTTGGCAAATTCTTTTGACAGGACATTAAACATTAACCATCAAGTCTAAAATCAAAACCTATCAAAACACAAATTATATATACACATTAACAAATGAAATATGATTCACTCAACTGGGTTCAAAGCCTTTGTAAAATAGCAAACATATGCATGTCTATGACCAAATACATTAACTGATTTCTGTAATAATGCATCAAAACATTAAAAAGCACTCTTGGTATGGACTGTAGAACATAGAACTGATTGAAGAGGCCAGAGACAAGTGTGCACATGAATGTATATTAAATAAACAGCCCAAAACCGTATTAAATATACCCTACATAAAACCCAGTCTTGTTTAAATCAAGGCGGTGAGAACAATATGGTCATGATTAAAAGACCAAAAACAAAATGACTGGCATATACAATGGGAAGTAAAAGGTGTTATGTTAAAATATATTACCAAAAACCCATACAGTGTCACTGATGCACAGCACCACCATGAAGCACTGGTAGTGGCACCCCCCTTGTGGAGATGTGCACCCAGCTATGAATGAGTGCATGAGTTGGTCTGTGCGTACGTGCATGAGTGAGTGATAAGCCAGGAGCTTTACATTAAAGTTAATCATTAATTATTAACTAATGCAGGCTTGATGAAACAAAGAAATCAGTCAAGACAAGATGGCCTGAATATGCAAACAGCCCTTCGAAATAGTCAACAGTCTGAAATGGACCTTTAGAATCTCACAGAAAAACACAAAAAGGTGGCCATTTAAGGTGCAATACAAGACATGTTTAACAGTCATCAGGAAAAAGTAAAGCAACATAGTGAAACTAAATATCTTAATAATATGTGGGAAGGAATCTTAAATATCTTCAATTAATCAAAATCTTTACTCTCAGTGAACTGGACACACACTATTACTCTATAAAGCCTTATTTAAAGACCTTTATTAAAAATGGTTTTCACAATAGCACTGCTTCTCTGCTGTTCTAGGATGTGTACTCAGTTCAGAGTGGACTTCCTTTTTATACTGCAATAAGGAATTTATAAATACACAAGGATGACTGGTAAGAAACTAGGGTACTTACAAACTGCCTCTCCGGGGAAGGCTTAGCTCCTTCTGCAAAAAAAATGAGGACAATGAAATTAGATAGCATTTGGCAAAAACAATGCTATATCATCAATGCTATGATTTGCCATGCTAAATGTTACACTGCATACGGACAGATTCATGGATTCTATATTTGTGCAACTAACAAACTGTGAAAGCTGTTAATCCAACTGAACCGCAAATGTGACCATTTCAACACATATAGTACGTCATAAGTATTACTTGAAGTCTTTGTTGGTAAAGTTATTTAACTCTTTATAGAGCTAGCAGAGCACAGCACAGTGAAGCATGCTGGTTCATAAAAACAAACAGTACCCAGGAAAATTTATAAGGCTGCCACTAGGTGGTAGAAGTGTTCTACAGGGATCTGTTCTTTATCACTGATTATACTGCTTAAATATCCTATTCTGGGCAAAATGAGAATCAAATGTTTGGAAATGCTCAAGCACCATGAATGATAATATCAAAACTGAAAGTATGGCAAAGAGAAAAACAGAAAACCACAACAGGGTGAAAATCTAATGACAAAGTATAAGGAACTGCTCACTTCAAAGACAAAACAGAAGGAGACACACACAAACGGATAAAATACATAGGCACATACTGTAGGCATGCACATGATTTCACACAAACAAAGGAACACACGTGCACACACATGCACACACTTTCTTCTGAGGCTGCAAGAACTGGACAAAGGATACCAGGCCCACCAGACTGATAGGGCAGAGAGGACAAACAGAAAAAGGCTACTCCATCTGTCTCTGTCTGTAGGGAGCGGATACGCTCCACTGTAAATATTCATGGGAGGATAAACACAGCAATACTGTACACTCACACCGCTCTCCAGTATGATCAGTATGTAAAGTAAGCAATTTAAAACATGAAAGCTGTCAGTGCGTGGTCACAGATGCAGTCAGCTTATAATGAGGACTACTTTGCCCTACAGAAAAAAAAAAAGTATTTAAGACCTTTACAGTGTCTTCAGCTGGAAAGGTGAGGCAAAAAAACGCTTGGCATAAAGAGGTCATGTGGGTCATGCTGCCGATGGCAACAGCAATTTTTTCTCTTTTTCCAACGTTTTGGGAGGAAGAAAGTGCATCAAAACAGCTAGCACAAGCATCAACAAGACCATCATCCATTTACTGCGTGGGTGAGTAAGCAAAGGTCATGCATGTTCAGACACCCTGACTAAAAAAAAAAAAAAAAAAAAACACTTCACTGTCCAGATACTTAGGTCATTGAATTCAAAGTCAATACAACTCAATTTATATATATATATAAAATATTATTTTTCAACTCTGGTGCTGAAGAACCCCTGTCCTGTGCGTTTAAGGGTGTTCATTGACTAAAAGCACCACTCCTAAAGCATCAAAAGCTATAATGGCCCTTATGGTGAATTTTCAGCCTGCTAAATATGAGTGAGTGAGAGAGAGAACGAATGGATGAGTGAGGTCAATAAAATGCTCTGCATCTAAAAACTTAGATACACAATATTGTCTTAGCAAGCGGCATAAAATTCTAATTTAGGGTCCCACCCAATATGGCAAAACTCAAGAGGTTACTGGCACTGGAACATGTCACTGATGAGCGATGCAGGAGAACACAGCAAAGAGGGTCTTCATAACTTTTATTCAAATGGATTCAGAATTTTCAAATATTTTAATTTGCTAATTTATCTAATCTTAATAAATATTTATTGCAAGCCTATAATATCCATGTATACATAGAGAGAGAGAGAGAGAGAGAGAGAGAGAGACTGAATATGACAGGATGCAGAAGAGCAGAACAGGGCAGGGTACGAGAGCATCGTTGGTGGTGGAGACACAAACAAGACCTCTCTGTCTGTGAGGAATATGTGAACAGAAGGCTGAGCCAAGAAACTTTCACATCTTCCTGGGCTGCCTACAGAACACCAACACAGCAACTTTATAAAGTGCACGCTTAGCAAAACACCGGCCTACTTTTTAATTAGTGACTCAGCCAATACCGAGCTGATATTGCTGCTGGCTGTATTTATGAGAGCAATTCCCCTTCAGTTTTAAGTTACTAGACATCCTTCCCTCCGCATCATCAAATCACTTTCCTCTGCCCTTTTGCGACCCTGTTCAACATGCTGTAAATCTATAACTGGGACGCAGCAGGAACATACAGGAAAGGACAAGTGAGAAAAGATGGCAAAACCCAAAGGAGAAGGTGAAAGACTTCAGGTGAAGGTGAAAACTCCACTACATTTTTATGGTGTACAAATCAGGCTATCCCTGTGGAAGATGTCCACCTCTGACAGTCTGAACTTCATGAACTACTGCAGTGCTGTATGTATGTGCTGCATTCCAAAAGTTTGGGGATACACTGCTTCTTCTAAAATGTTACATTTTTCACTGTTAACTTTCAATTAACTGAGCAGTGAAACTGCTATTCAGAAATACATTTAGCAACACTCAGCTTCCTGTTCATCAAAGTGTCGTCACTATTTATTATTATTATTATTTTATACATATTATTTACAAAATCTGGTTAGTCTTTAACACAAATTAACAGAGCAGCCTATGCATACACATAATATACAAATAAAAGGACTGTTACTTCAGTGAAGTAATTATGTAAGTACTCTATAGACCTGCAGTGAAACATATCAGTAGATGCAACAAATGTATATGAATAGAACATTTAAGAAAGAAAAAGCCATCAGAATTGTATTATAAATAATACAACACAACAATCAAACATATTTCTATTGAACATCACATGACCCGTAAACAAAAATACTATCAGCACACTGAGACAATGTTCTATGGTGTGGGGATCAGGTCACGAACATAACCTTTCAATTTCATGGTTCTACATATTACGGTTTGGGCTCTACACTGGGGGGAAGAAAAATGCAGCTTTAAATTTTATGCAAGTAAACTGATTACCTTAGCTTCTAAAAAACCTAGCTAACTAAAAAACAGAAATATAAAGTACAGGAATCTCAGTTTAGTGCAGGCTGGAAATTAGCAACTTGGTCAGCAACTTGGCCTTACTTTTATGACACTGAAGAGAGAGATTCTGAACAGGAACCTGGTCCAGAAACTGAAAGTACCTGCCCTATAGCTGCTTCTCACTGGTTTATGGCCAGACTTCTGTTTGTTAGTCAGTTAAAGGTTTTGCATTTCAGCTATATTGTTAACACAAAGCTGAAGTCAGCTTATTGTTCAAACTCTCCCTCCCATTCTACCTTAAATGGTGCAGCAGTTACATTTTGCCTGTGCCCATCTATCCACATTTCTACTGGTTGATGCATGATTTTCAAATCTGTTGTAGTGGTTACGTTTGACACAGAGGCTGTCGATCAAACCACTGGGGTTAATACCTGCATAACAGAACATTACAAGGTGAAAGAGTAAAAAGAAAAACACAAAATACTCCCTTTAAATGTTTCTTAAAGTTAGAAGGCAACTGTAATATATAAAACAGTTTGTGGACAATTTTTCACAGATTTAAAAAAACGTTGAAAGGCCTTTAAAATTATTCGTTTTGTTAAATGTCTTAAAAGGATAAAGTGGATATTTACCCTTAAAACAAAGCTTAATGTAGGGGTATTAGTGCAAGAGGGCTACAAGGGTGGGCTACAATAAACAGGACTACAAACAATAACTTACCAGTGCAATAGCATATTTAAAAAGTGAGATTTCTCCTCAGATTTATGAAGCTATAGAAGGGTGGGGTCAGAAAGACAAGACAGCAGCTGTCGCACATGCGCACATACAGACGCATATACACTCCCGTCCTCTAAGCCAAGGGTCCATCATTGCCATGGGCTAAAAGGGCGGGCAATGAAATTAGCTGGAGTGACAGTTTGGAGCAGGCCCTCTTGCTTGCGCACAAAAGCAATCTCCCCAATGGAGCGCATCAATATTCCTTAAGTCCATCGAGCATGACAGGGAGCCAGAGTGCAGGGAAATGTAATCAAGGAGATGAGCAGAGCAAACAGCAGCATGAAACTAAAATGGATGCACTGGAGACAGTTAGGAAGTAATTTCAGCATGCCAGGTGGTGGAAGATATTTTCATGGGGCAGTTGTAATACTGGACAGTCAAGTGTACGCACCAAGACTTGACCTAAAATCAGCTATACAGCACTCTGCACTGGTCTTAGTTATTTGTTCAAAAAACACTAACATTAGAATAAATACAATTAAATAAATAAACATTGCAATTTTTTTTGTGTGCATTTGTGTAACCATTTTCAAAGCTTTTTTCAGAAGCTCAGTACTTAGTTAGCAACTCAGGTTTTTAAGTCTATAGTACTGGTAAATTATTGTTTACCACCCTTTTTATATTATATTTATATATATATATATATATATATATATATATATATATATATATATATATATATATATATATATATATATTTATTTATACACACACACACACACACACACACACACACACACTTCTGCACTGTTCTGTATAAAATATACATACTTTCTTTCTCCACCATACTCAGTCTTGTTGCAACCTAGGTGTCTATACAAGTTAAGACAGTTTACTTTCATATTGTTCTCATTCATGAGTTGAACTTTTACCACAAATGTGCATCTAACAGCAGCCAAGACCACAATATGCACAAGGCATGCAAGCATTACTGACCAGAAACAGGCTAGACTAGTGCTGCAGTGAATCAGCCAATAACTCAATGAAGGAACAGCCAAGCGCAAAACCACACTTCCCATCATATCTCCATGGACACTCCTTGGAGAAATTTGAGAAATTTGGAGATAATACTTTAATACTTCCTGAATATTCTCTTCAAAAAAAAAAAGGTACATATCTGTGAGATGAAAATACTTTCCATGTTTCAAGTAAAGTGTTATTAAAGCCAAAAAAGTTACATATGACAACAGCAGCAAGAAAATGTTCTTTTAGATCTGTGACTGTTATCTTGAACAGAAATCCACAGCTTGGCTTGTAGCAGCTCCTGTGTTTTGCAGGGCTGTGATTGGCAGCTTTGGCCCTGGGCTTTGCCCCCTGGCCCCACAGGAACCCAGCAGGGGTTCTGGCCAGCCAAAGAGAGTGACAGCCTGGAAATACAGCAAGCAGGGTGGCAGCAGTGCCAACACACGCAGAGGGCAGATCAGCCACCCCACTTGCTCTGACTGAGCAACGAGTATGGCGGCAGCCGAGGAGGCTGCAGATGCACAGAGTTAATCCCTACGAAAACAATAGGAGAGAAAGGCAAAGGCATATAAAAGAGTGGAAAGCTGAAGATAGATCCTTTCAGCTGTCAGATTCACCATTTGGTCTCCATGGCACACAATTACAAAATACAGCAAAAAGAGAGCCAACTACTACCACAAAACTTATTAGTGCTGTAGAAATACAGTCTAATGACTTAGTAAATACATCAAGAAAAGTAGGTACTCTACCATTCTCTCTCTCATACTTTATAAAAATGCAAGGCAAGCTTTTTTATAGTGCATTTAAGAATTAGGTTACACTTTATTTGAATGGTCCCCTACAGATGCTCTACAGATACCTAAATCACTAACAAACTTTCTGGTGATATTCAGTTGATTATCAACAACAATATGGTTGTGGTTAAGGTTAGAAGTAGGTGTAGGTTTTGCCTTGAGGTTAAGGTTAGGGTTAGGTTTAGGGTTGGGGATAGATTTAATAAACTCTTTCACACAGAACTTGAAGTTCAGTTTCAATTAATAAGATATTTAGTTGAATGTTACTTAAAGACAGACTGATCATTTACAAAACACCTACAGTGGATGATCCAAATAACACTCAACTTCAAGCCAAGTTGCAGTTAATAGATATTTAGTTGAATCTTACTTAAAGAAATGCTGAACATTTACAAAGCATCTACAGTGGACCATCCAAATAAAGTGTTACCAGAAATTATAGTTTAAATTGCTTTACAGTTTGTTTTATACAGAAACTCGAGAGATGACAAGCACAATCGGTCTGAAAGCCAATACTGCTCGAGGGTGGGGCTGAACTGTAAAGGTCTATTCACACCAAGTACGTTTTTTCAGACGACAAAAACAGATGCACTTTCAATGCAACGAGACCTTCATGCCAAGTCCAAAGCGTGTTTGTCTAAACACACTGATAATTTATCTTTTAGGCACTGCAACTAAACTGTGCATACACTGGGTCCATCCTACTCTATAAACAAGACAACAACACTTGGAGATCCACCACCACAAGAGCTAGCTGAAGCTGCATAACTAGCCATTCTGCAGGTATTGCCTCAGCATGCGAATTCAAGGCTCTGCTTCTGCTTATTCCTGCTCTCACTGAAAAGGCACAAATGACCTAAGGTTATACAACTTAGTCATTGTAGCATACTCACCATCATTCATAGCCTCTCAGCTTCTGCCATATACGGTCTTTAACCTCCTAATTTTCATAGTCAGTGCTCTACTTGTTATACAAGCTTATGTGCACTGCTGCAAATACGTTCTGCCACCACTCTGATGCACGTTTTTTTTTTTTTTGGGCTGCAACCATGACAACGGAGCTTTGACTGATCAGCCTGATTTTAATCATTTCTACAGTGCAGAAAATAGAGATCAGATTTTAAAAATACGCAGCTTCACAGTCCATCAGTTTCAGAGTCTGTATGAAAGACTGCATTAATATACGTGCGGTCATTTATAAAACTTTCCTGAACTGCAGGGCCCTGTGACCAAGGAGCCTCGCATAGGGCTGCAGCAATCAAACATGGCTCATATATTTTACATCACATATATTTTACATCATCAGATTCGGCTAAGAAACATTGGCCAATTGCCAATCACATATTTGGGCTGAAAATCAGCCAATACCGATACATAGCCACATCAACGTTTCAACTCTAGAAATAACTACAGTAAATTAGAGTAAACAAAGAACAGAACAAAAAACAAACATACTAAATAAAAATAAATAAATAAAGCATGTACTAAGACCTCAACTGAAATTATAACAAAAAGGGTTGAATCTGGATTTAAAAGTAACTAAAAGGAACAGAGCCTTAAATGAAAAGGTACACAAAGGCCTTAGAGCTAAACCTAGCAAATTAAATAACCGAACGATGCATAAACAATCTTTTAAGCACCTATTGATCTGCTTGGTGGGCAGCAAACTGATTACTCATCTCTCGGAGCAGAGACTGTTTATTTGGGTTGAGTGACAGAAGCTGATTAGGGATGTCAGAAGTCTGAACAGCGAGGAGGAGTTAAAGAAAGAACCGATGACAGTGAATCTCTGCCTGCTTCATCACTGAGCACTGTAGTGAAGGAGAAGGAGGGATATGAGAGGACTGCCACCCCCGTATACAGTGCGCAACTCTTGGCCTATTTCATTAACACAGGGCTAATGAGCCAATTAGACGGGACTCAAGGGATGGTCTGTATCCTTCTTGAGCAGAGGGGGAAAGGAGAGGCTTATGAGGGTTCATGCAGGCTGCACAGGAGTAGTCAGACGAAGTTGGCTCGTAACTTGACAAAGATGGAATTTTAAAAGGGCTGACCCAAATAACGTCAATACCAGTGATCAGTTGTTACGTTTCTCTATTTATCTATTTATTCTCTATTTATTCAGAAACAAAAGCTGCAGTCTAAACTAATAAATTTAATCAGGAAAAGCCTCTAAAAAGAACAGTTACGATATACAAATTACAGTAGTTTTTTTTTGCATCAAAAATTCATGCCATACTGATTTTGATCATATTGATAAATAAAAGAGTTAGTTCTAATTTGTTACAGCCTAAGTGTCCAGACATGTGACTTTAAATGCAATGCAAGTAATACAAATGACCCATAAAAGCTATATGTGGACATGCAATCAGCCAGGCTATTAATACATTGTTGCTACCTACTGGATATATATTTTGTGCTGCAGTAAAGAACACAAAACTTTAAAGGTGCTGTTTAGATTCAGTACTTGGTTACTTATTCGGAAAAGCCTGTATACAAAGTCTTTAAACGCTGTTCATGCCAGGCCTAAATTTTACTCAACATTATCCTTAAAATGCTGGTGTCTGTTGGCTTTACCTTCACAGAATCATCAGTCAGCCTCAAGTAAACTGATATTACACAAATGTTCTAAATTCTTGTTGGCTGAGCCATGTTTGAGGACATAAGCAGCAGATATGCACACGTCTGCATTTTGTATTAATGCCTAAATTTTGTATTTATGCACTTACTGGGTTGCTTGGCAACTACCTACTGTTCACAAACATTACTTGATGGAAAAACTGTTTACTGTATTTATTATTTATAAAGGGGTTGTAGGCACTCTGCTTTTTGCCTCTTAACAGTGGTAAACACACAATCTCCAGTGGCTTACTGCTTTTTTTTTTTTTAATCTGCACCAGAATACATACCTCTGCATTTCTGTAGAGTAGGGTCAGCAAGTGTCCACTGTCCACCATAAACATTCATTCACAGTACTTTGGCACATTCCAGTGAAGGATTTCTCACACTCATACCATATACCCTCACAGTTTATGGTACACTTGTGTTTGGCAGCAACTGACCCTAAGAGGAATTAAGAGAATGCAAGGTTGCCTGGCTGTGTCACATTCTCTCAGTTCTTCCCCTATATGCTTTCTTGAACACTGCAGTATGTGTTTGTTAGAAGAATCACTCATCTTCCAAATCACCTTGACCACTTAGCTGAAATGGGCTACAGCATCAATATCTAACGCCCTGGTGCTTAAGTCACACGTTCATTTCAACATTTTAGAATTCTTTTCTGTTGGTAAGAATTTCTTTTCTGTTGGTAAAACACTGGTGGCAAAGTGCACAACATCCACAAACAAATGGATTTACAGTACAACTCAAAGAATCAAGCAGAATAGCTAACCGAGTGCTAGTGAAAAATGTCCAAAACTTAAGAACAATATGTGTGCGTGCGTGTGTGTGTGTGTGTGTGTGTGTGTGTGTGTGTGTGTGTGTGTGTGTGTGTGTGTTTGTGTGTGTGTGTGTGTGTGTATATGGTGGTTGTCTGTAGAATGAGATTAGAAACAAAGAAGAGGATGAAGTGAAGACAGAGCCAAAGATTAGATGGTGGAAGCTGAAGGAGGAGGATGGTTGCAGGCAGTTCAGGGAAAAATTGCAACAGGCCCTTGGGGGCAGTGAGGAGCTACCTGAGTACTGGGAAACTACAGCTAAGGTGGTGAGAGAAACTGGCAAAGATGTGTTGGGTGTTTCGTCTAGGCTCAGGCCTATGATGAGCTGTATGAGAGGCTGGACAGTAAAGAAGGAGTAAAGGACTTGTATCGTTTGGCTAAACAGAGAGATAGAGCTGGAAAGGATGTACAGCAGGTTAGGCTGATAAAGGATATAGAGGGAAATGTACTAGTGAGTGAACAGAGAGTGTTGAGTAGATGGAAGGAGTACTTTGAAGAACTAATGAATGAGGAAAACGAGAGAGAGAGGAGGACAACGTGGGGAGAGATAGTGGATCAGGAAGTGCAGAGAATTAGTAAGGTGGAAGTGAGGGCAGCTTTAAAAAGGATGAAGAATGGAAAGGCAGTTGGTCCAGATGACATACCTGTGGAGGTATGGAGATGTTTAGGAGAGAAGGCAGCTGACTTTTAACCAGGTTGTTTAACAAAATGAGTGGATGAGAGGATGCCTGATGAGTGGAGAAGCAGTGTACTGGTCCCCATTTTTAAGAACAAGGGTGATGTGCAGAGCTGCAGTAACTACAGAGGTATAAAGTTGATGAGCCACACCATGAAGGTATGGGAAAGAGTTGTTGAAGCAAGGCTAAGGCGAGAGGTTCAGATCAGTGAGCAGCAGTTTGGTTTCATGCCCAGAAAGAGTACCACAGATGCTATTTTTGCATTGAGAGTATTGATAGAGAAGTACAGAGGAGGTCAGAAGGAGCTACATTGTGTCTTTGTGGATCTAGAGAAGGCATATGATAGGGTGCCAAGAGAGGAACTGTGGTACTGTATGAGGAAGTCAGGTGTAGCTGAAAAGTATGTTAGGGTGGTGCAGGACATGTATGAGGATAGTGAGACAGTGGTGAGGTGTGCGGTTGGAGTGACATGGTTTCAAGGTGAAGGTAGGGTTACATCAGGGATCAGCTTTGAGCCCCTTCTTGTTTGCAATGGTGATGGACAGGTTGACAGATGAGGTCAGGCAGGAGGCTCCATGGACCATGATGTTTGCAGATGACATTGTAATCTGTGGTGAGAGTAGAGAGCAGGTGGAAGAGAATCTGGAGAGGTGGAGGTTTGCACTGGAGAGGAGAGGAATGAAGGTCAGAAGTGACAAGACGGAATACATGTGTGTGAATGAGAGGGAGGCGGGTGGAAAGGTGAAGATGCAAGGAGTAGAGGTCGTAAAGGTGGATGACTTCAAATATCTTGGGTCAACCATCCAGAGCAATGGACAGTGTAGAAAAGAGGTGAAGAAGAGGCAGGATGGAGTGGGTGGAGACGGGTGTCAGGGCTGATGTGTGACAGAAGGATAGCAGCAAGAGTGAAAGGGAAGGTTTACAAGACAGTAGTGCGTCCTGCTATGATGTACGGTTTGGAGACTGTGGCTCTGTCTAAAAGACAGGAGGCTGAGCTGGAGGTGGCGGAGATGAAGATGCTGATATTTTCGTTGGGAGTGACAAGGATGGACAAGATTAGAAATGAGCAGATCAGAGGGACAGTGAAGGTGGAGCAGTTTGGAGATAAAGCCAGAGAGGCCAGGTTGAGATGGTTTGGACATGTGTTGAGGAGGAATAGTGGATATATTGGGCAAAGAATGTTGGAGATGGAGCTGCCGGCTAGAAGGAAAAGAGGTAAACCTTAGAGAAGGTTTAGGGATGTAGTTAAGGTGCACATGGAGATGGTTGGTGTGAAAGTAGAGGAGGCAATGGATGGGGCAAGATGGAGGCAGATAATCCGAATATATATATATATATATATATATATATATATATATATATATATATATATATATATATATATATATATATATATGTATGTATGTGTGTGTGTGTGTGTGTGTGTGTGTGTGTGTGTGTGTGTATATATATATATATTTATATTAGGACTGGCGACCTATCCAGGGGGTATCCTGCCTTCTGCCCAATGACTGCTGGGATGGGCTCCAGCACCCCCCGTGACCCCGACGGAGAAGCGGCATAGAAAATGGATGGATGGATGTGTATATACATATACACACACACACACACACACACACACACATACATATATATATATATATATATATATATACACATACACATACACATACACACACACCCACACGTATAAATAAAACATCTTAACAAATATGTATACTGATAGTGATGCAGCTTTGAAGCTTTTTATCCTAAAACAAGGTTGCTTTAACTAAATTTAATGTATTATAACCCTAGATCATAACACACCCTTAGCCGGGTCCATGTGCCAATATGGCACTATATTAAGGCCAAAAATGCCATTAAGCAGGATTCACTGAGTAGTTGTGACTCCTTGTACCACAGCAGACAAACAGGATCAGCGGCTATTTAATCGTCCCAAAGAGCAATGAGGTGTAGCATCAAGCCTGTCTAGACTAATTGCCAGCTATCAATTAAAACAAAACAAAAAAAAAAGGAAAAAAAAAAGAGCTGAGCTCAGTGTGAGTGGTGTGTGTATGTGTGTGGTGGTGTGTGTAGTGGTGGGGTGGGGGTGACAGGAAAAGGAGCAGTGGTATTAGCTGGAGAGCAATATTAATTACTATACTGGACACACACTGAGAATAATGTCAGTACTGTGGCAGCAGTAGCTTCACAGATGTCATTAAACTGATTGAAAGCTGCTGAAACGGAAGAGAGGGATGTCTGAATATTGAAAGCTGATCAATCCACATAAAAAGTCAGAGAGAAGCTATTGACTATGTGCCCTCTTTGGCAAAAGGCAATGGAGAACTACTTAATGCCTAATATTCCTAGAATCCAAGAAAATCTCATTCAGCCACCTTTAAGCTGTGAATTAGTATAAAGCTCTGTGAGAGAAAGAAAACACAATAGCTTAGCTCCAGCTTGCAGTTTTATAAAGCCATCTTTTTTCATACAAAGCAGGTGGGTGGACTCAACCCAGTTGCATGTCAGAGTGCATTGTGTCTAAGTAAAGCTGCATCTTATTTATGTTGAATAGATCCTGTCCTGGACGTGTATGGAAAGTAAAAAAAAAAAAAACAGGGGGGGGTCCTGCAAATTCTGCACTGTGACTTGGAATAAGGAATCAGCAGGGGTTTAAAAAAAATTTCAGACCAAATTCCACAATAACACCCATGGCTTTCAAATGTGATGCCCGACAAACCAAAACAGTTGGGATGATCAGGTGTCCACATACTTTTGGGTATATAATGTATATAGTATATTTGGGTATCTAAGCTATGACAGCAAATAAGGCAAGTATGATTAATTGTGATTTTAACCTTTTCTAATTGTTTGACAGCCGTAATTAACATTTGAAGGCCTGTGCAAAAGCAGTTTTAGGTGTACCCCCCCCCCCCCTGTGGGCTCCCTTCCCAAATGTAAAAGTGTACAGCAAAGCAAACTCTTTACTCCAGGCCCTTTAGGAGCACCATTAACGTAGGGGCCTTGGATAGTTTTCACTCAGCTTTTTCTATGGTCTTAAGAGGTACCTGCGCACACGCACACACACACACACACACACACACACACACACACACACACACACACACACACACACACACACCCCCTCTCTCTCTCTGTGTAAGTGACTGCTGCAGCTGCCCATCACACAGTGTGAAAGTTAAATAAGCATGATTAGCAGCCATGTTACTTTTGTTTCCCCTTGTGTAGCTGGAACAGAACACCAACTAATTATTCTCACTACCCTAACAGAGAATGGCTTTCATCAAAGACCCCTGTCACCCCCCTCCCACATCCTTTCCTTCCATCTTTTCTATCTCACCCACATAGAAAAGCTAATCGGAGTCGATCAGTCTGCCTATTCATACTAGATTCACTGCAGCACTCCATCAGTTGTGGGAAAGGCACTCTAATCCTAAT
The DNA here is from genome assembly GCF_015220715.1 of Pygocentrus nattereri. Lineage (NCBI taxonomy): Eukaryota > Metazoa > Chordata > Actinopteri > Characiformes > Serrasalmidae > Pygocentrus > Pygocentrus nattereri. The sequence continues at coordinate 23,170,130 of NC_051236.1, forward strand.
TAGAATTTACACATTCAAATTAAATCTACATGCCTGAGTGGCAGTTTGTATAAGGAGATAATGGAGAGAGAAATATACAACACTGGTGTCAAGACTGACTGCTTTTCTATTTTTAAAACTCGGCCAAGAGTTTTACAGTGCATACATAAGTGTTTTGAGTAGTTATCCAACAGCTATGTTGCCTTTACCTTCAGTTGAACTGTTTTAATCCAGTACTGGTGCTAGTCCTCCTTAGTAGATCACTGAGCATTAGTGCCATGGAGATGTGAGCATCCTGAAGCCACATTCTGACAGCCGCTCTCAGACTGCTGAGGCAGGCTGTCTTATTAGTAAACATTAGCAGCAGAGATATTCACTGAAAGCTCATCTGTCTCCTACACACAGGATGACAGCAGCCATGCCTCCATGGAGGAGGGAAAAAAAAACAAAAAAAAAAAAACTTTGAAACAACGTTGGCAGTGCTGTTTGTAGCACACCACACTTCCTCTTCAAAGAGGGACCCAACAATACAGCTCCGTGCTGCATATGATTTTATGATTGGAGGACAAACTCAGAGCCATGAAACAAAGACATTCTGGGGAGTGTTTCATTATGAGTGATGCTGGCATGTAGGGTTAATACTGAACAAAACCTTCTTTTGTAGGGTGAAATGCATTTTTAAAATCTTATTTTTTTCAGAATCTTTGGCTATAGGTGTTTGAATATGAAGGTGAAATAAACCTCTTTTTAAACTTGGCCTCCAAAAAGACCGATCAGCCTTTTGTTTGAACTGATCCAGGGATGGTATGCCTGAACAGCTTCTGAAGATTAGAGTATGACCTAGAAAGGCTTCATCAAAACCTGGCCTGCCAAACTTCACAAGAGACCAGTTTGTCAGTGCAGTTTTCCTAGTCTTAATCAGAATACTGGGGATAACACATGAAACTAGAGGCTTACACAGGCCAGGCAGTGAACTCAGCAGAGGTCTTCTTGAAGCCCGAATGCAAATGTTTATAACATTTCAATTGACTTCAGCAGACAGCAATTCCCACAGAGGGATAATACCAATATGGCCCCACAAATGAGGCAGAAAACGTGTCTTAATTGACAGACAGTTACCGTTACCTAATCCTTATCCTTAATAAAGCACTGTGTACTTTCCACTGAGGTACAATCGGCATTCTTGTTGAGATTAACAGCTATGGCTACTCCCTTTTTGTCTCTGATCATTAAGACTCAAATATAAATTTAGCCTTTTTAATTATTCAAGGGGTGAAGATAAAAAAAAACAGATATTTGAAGAATGAACACATTTTTAAATGATGAAAAGAAACGCTGAACTCCAGGGACTGCAATGAAGAAGTCATCTCCACCTTTGTCTCCTTTGCCACCCCTCCCTCTCTGCCTCCCTCCTACCCTCCTTTTCTCTTACTACCTCTGCCTTTCATGCTGACAGACTGAGTTCATTACTGGCAGGCAGACAGAGACACCACTTCTACTCAGCACTTGGGTGCTATGCTCTCTGACATTCGCAAACATCTTCAACTCTCACCTTCAGCATACCTCACGGTCACTTCCACAGAAACAGGAGAGGAAGTTGCTCAAAACATACACCTCCAGCCTATACTCGGCCTAATCATGCTTATTCGCCAAAGGGAATGGGCTCAAAATGCATACAGCAGCAGCCAAGCAGGTTTTTAAAAAAGAATATTGGGGTTTCACAATATAGTGGTTGCAAAACAAAGAACACGTATGGTTTTAGATTTACGTTAAATAGATAATAGGATGTAGATTTTATGCTACAGAAGGATATACTTGTGATCTGCACTTTCAGTTTTTCTTATAAAAGTAAGAAAGTCTCCATTGTCCTATACTCAAAAGCCCATTTATATTTACCCATTTACATTTTTTGTTCATTTAAATTTATTTGTCTTGTGTTAATAGTGCTTTTTCTGCAGCCTTGTTTTGGCCACTGGACCAAAACAAAACAAATAAATAAATAAACAAATAACACTTTCTCTTTTTACTTATGTATGAAAATGCATCTGATCATGAAGCAAAAACCAGAATACATACAGTAGTCTGCAAAAATCATAGAATATTTATTTAATATCCCATCAAAATGCCGATTAAGTACAACTTACTGATTTTATCAGGAGATAATTCTGAAATCAGACATAAAATAAGCCACTTGCAAAAGGAAAGCCAAAGTCAAAGGAATCTAAATGGGAAAAACAAAAACAAAACAAAAAAACAGGAGTTTCATAAACCAAAAAATTCTAAAAAATATTAAAATATACAGAGAAAATGGATCTTCTAACAACTGTGCAAGACCTGGAAGACCAGCAAAACTGTCACAATCAAACACACAGTACTGCAAGCTTTCATCTTTGAGAAACTGGAGAAAATCGAGCTTGCTTCAGACCTAAAAAAATCTACAGGGATTTCTGTTTATTCTTACACTGTGAGAACACAACTCAACACTGAACTGTGAAGGTGTGGAAAAATATCCCTGCAGATTTATTTATTTATTTATAGAGTAAAAGCAGGAGTCCTGAAAAGAATGAACGCTGTAGTAAAGACAAAGAGTGGACACACTAAATACCGATAAATCTGATGCTTAGTTATTGATTATTTATATAATTTATGTTTCCCGTTTTTTTTTTTACCCTGACACAGAAAAATAAATAACTTGTACTAAATTATCATTTTGACTGGAAATGATCGAACGGTGGTCTCTGAATTTTATAAATTTTGTGTACTCTGTGTATTGTTACATCCCCACAAGAATAGAAATAGTGGTCAAAATGTTCATACTATAAGTAAGCTAAAACATAGGGGAAGACTAGGATTAGATATGAGCAAAAATAAATAAATAAATACATTAACAGATGTGGAGAAAAGAAAAGGCTGGAGAGACACAAAGACACAGTCACATAGAAAAAGAAAAAAAAGAAAAAAGCTATAGAGGGACAGAGGGACAGAATGTAACACCTCTACCAATGAGAACAGGAAAAAAGAAAGGGAAACACCAAACATTTACAGACAGAGCGCATGTCAAACACCAGAGTTTGTGTGTGAAACAAACCTACTGAGCTACAAAGAGCCTGCGCTACGGACACATAGAGAAAATGTGCGAGAGGATGAGGGATGGTGCTCATTAGAGGGAGCTGAAGAAGGAAGGGGAAATGGAGGAGTGTGGGTCCCCAGGGAGATGGGCACGTGAGCGGAGGACGATCAAAGTGAGCCCCCCCCCCGTCCCCCTCCACCAAGGCAATCTGACACACTGCAAACATCATGCCATTGTTGCTCTGCATTTGATTATTGCCTACTGAGAGAGACTAGTCATCAGACATACAGAGAGAGCTGGATGGCCAAAGACAGCAAGAAACAGCAGAAAGAACAGCAAACGAATGTGATGATAAATTAGTGATAGCATAACAGTCTCAACTGAAAAGTTTGGATAAACTGTATTATTATTATTATTATTATTATTACTACTGTCATCATCATCATCTCAGGGAACATAAATAAGGCTGATCAGTGTTTTCATTTGTCTAGCAATGTCTTCATTAAGCAGCGTCTGCCATCTGGGCCACTGTAGATTTCTTAGACATTCAGTTCATATCATCCTGTGGAAACCACTCAGAACAGGATGGGCAATATGACAACATGTTATCAATACCTTGAAAGATTACATCACAATGTGTTATAGTATAGTATATCATGAGTATCATCAGTGTTTCTAAGACTAGTGATGCCTCAATACGATACTGGCATTGGGTATCAGCCCAATAACATGCTCATTTACTCATAAAAATGCACCAAAGCCAACATCTGATATCACCTGATATCAAGTGACACTAGTCCAGTGTACACTGCCACACTAATAAACAAATGACTCAAGCTGTAAGTAAACAAGGGTCTGCTCACATAGAAAAATGGTGCTGATGCTGCGGCAGTTGGACACACTAAACATTCTGCCTTGGCATTGTGCCACCATGAATACACTGCATGATTTTAGCCTGTTTCTAAGCATAAACAAACACGATCACAACCACTTACCCAATACACGTGCACATTCAAAGGTTTGCCAGATGGAAGCCAAAAACCTTCACAATTGCAGAACCAAAGTCAGTATATGCAGACTTTACTCTGACAGAGCAGAACTGCGAGGTATAAAGGTTAATACAGTGATTTTTATATTTTCTTTTTTAGAGAGACCGCAGCATCCTAGCCAAGCAGTTTTAGTACCCAGTGTGGCATGGTAGCACAGCTGCTGTAGCACCATTTCTCAGCATGTTTCACGATACTTGGACATGCAGTGTGAGACAAGTGGAAATTGTCTACAGACAGAGGTGCCAGTAGAGGTTGCATTTCACAAAGCATGCTAGTCGAATGAAGCTGTTTTGGACATACAACTGCAGCACAACCAGCCACCAAAAACTCCCGCAAGATATAGAACTCGATAGTGAGCTCCTTGGAGGCATTAGCCTTGGATGCGATTCCTGCTGACAATGTGATACAGAAACTGTTGTTCACGGAGACAGATGAGAAGGATGGGATTAAAATGATGAAACTTCTATTTTCATCTAGAGAAGTGCTTTTCTGACATGTAACTAAAATCTCTTTTCTCCACTGCAACACTGCCCGATTCAAGGTTGCTAATGTAACACAGCTAGCTAATGCCAGCTGGTCTAGCTAATCAGATTTTGATGATTTAGCTGTTAAGGCACATTGCACTCATTCACAGTAACTACTACTTAATTCTAAACATGTTACTTATTTTGGTATTGGTATCAGCAAATACCAAAAACTTGCATTCATACTGAACAAAATGCATCCCTATCTAGAACACTATGCAACTGCATGCATCATAAAAACAAATGTGGAAAAATTATAGAAAGCCTGTTAAAGGACTGCACATTTTTTCTTTAAGTAGGTATCATTATTTTTTTGCTTAGCTCATTGATATTCGGCATTGATAGAAAGAGGGGAAAAAAAAAAAAGAAAAAAATCAGAGCCTACGCTCATCACAGAACACATTTAACACATTTCGGTTTTCACTCCAACACCAGTCTCTCGACTTCCCACTCTCGGACATCCTCCAAGTGGTCATCTGCCTGCTCCTGGACATCTACCTTCCCGCAGGCTTCACCTTCAGCCCTGACAGACCCCACTCCATCCATCTAATTACAGCCTCAGAAGTCTGTGATTAGCTGAAGGACGTGTGTTAGATTTGGGATGGAAGTGAAACCTGCAGTAAGGGAGATCTCCAGAAGCAGGGTTAGAGACCACTGCTCGAAACGGGTGTCATTTTAGGATCAGTTAGCTGGAACCAAGTTTATGCTGTGATGTGTGGAATGTATGACCAGCTAATCTCAGCAACTAAATTTAGCAAAAAAATTTTAAAATCTGTAGAATTTTTCTTGAAGCCATTGAATATTAAACATTATGACTCACTGGCATAATATGTACTGAATTGTTCTTGCAACATGCTAAATGTGTGTGCCTGATACCTGTCAAAGCTGAGGTAAGGCAAGTTTATCTATATAGCATGTTTCATACACTGCTGTCATTTAAAGTGCTTTACAAATGAGAAAATACAGTCAGAAAATATAGCATTGTTTAAAAAAAATAGTAAACAAGAATAGAGGGTTCTAGAAACGCTAACAGTGTTTTAAACTCTTCTGAAAACCTGCTAAAATAGGAACGCTTTGAGCATGGATTTTAAAGTGTCTAGTGTCAGGGCTCTTCTAATGTTCTTTGTCAACTGGTTCCATTTAAGAGCAGCATAGGAGCTAATTGCTGCTTCTCCATGGTAAAGACTAGACATCAGCAGGACTAACTGACTAGATCATAATGATCTCAGAGTTCTGCTCAAATCATGCTGTTGCAACATATGAAATCAATACGCTGGTTCTGTGTGATTTATAAATCAGTAATAGCATCTTCAAGTCTATTCTGGAACAGACTGGTATCCAGCATAAGGATTTGAGAATGGGGTTGATGTGTTCCCTTCTTTTACTCCAACTGAGAACTCTGACGGAGAAATGTAAAATGTAAATGTAACTCAGCTGCATTGTGAATCATCTGAAGCTGTTTATCTTTTTTGGGAGTTCGGATAGGAGACCATTACAGCAATCAATCCTGCTAAAAAACAAAAAGGCATGGATGAGTTTTTCCAGGTCTGCTTTAGTCAGAAAAATCGCTGATATTGCTGATGTTCTTAAGGTGATAAAAAGCTGATTTAGTAAATGCTTTGACATGAATGCTAAAATTAAGATCAGAGTCTATTAGTGCACCAAGATTACGTACCGGTTCTTTCGATTTTAAATCCAGACAGGCAGCTAGTCTGTGCCACTTATTGCTATTCCCAAATAAAATAAATCATTGTTTTAACTTTTTTCAACTGCAGAAAGTTCTGTTCCATCCAGTTAGTGATGTGCTCAAAGCACTTACAAAGTGAGTAAAGGGAACCACTGCAGGGCCAAGCAGATCTGAGCATCACCTGCATAGCTAGATATCCCACAGTCTAATACGATTTGGCCATGACAGAGTATGTATAAACTGACGAAGAGTGGCCAAAGAATTGCATCTAGAGGTGAAATGATTCAGTAATTTCTAAAATCTCAAAGCCATAACCTATAGTTGTACAATTACACCACATCACTTTTAAATGAGAGTCAGTCAGTTTGCCTTTCTCTACATGTCAATTTCTAGCTATTTCAGAAGCTTATCGCACACACTGCTCATCAAGGACTTGAGGGCCAGCACTGATTAAGCCAGCTCAATGAGAAGAATTCATTACCATTAAGTAATGCTGCTTACAAAAAGGCTGACCCGAGCCTGATAGCGTGTGTGTACGTGTAGCAGCTGAGACCTCTCACTTTCTGGCAGTCCGCCCTCTCTCCATCACCCCTCCTTTTCTGTCCTCTGGCTATAATGATGAGCTCATGCTCTCAGCATGGACGCAGAGTGAGCTCATTGCTGCTCTCTTAATACGTTTATCCAGTACTTTGGCAGGGGAGGCAGGCCGATCAGTCTGAGCTGGCCAGGCTAGCTCGGTCAAGAACACTGTGAGCTGAGAACTGGTAACAATGTCCCTGTTCTTTCCATCAACAAGACCATCAGACCCAAAGGTCTGAGCTGTTTAAGCTGCTGGGTCACAGATATGTGGAAGAAGAAGCAGTAATGGTCCTGCACAGCACATGATGTTCATTCCATACTTTAACACAAGTCAAATCAAATGACAAAGTCCTTTATAAGCAGATTTAAGATTTATGATTCTTCATGAGTCCGGTTATAACAGGAAAAAAGCTATTTTTCAGGTGGGGGTGGGGTGGTTCAGGAGGATGGTGCAGGGAGGGAATGCATCAATATGTGCATGGCTTGTCCAAGTGTGATACTGTGAACCATTTGCTTCTAAATACTAAACAGAAAGTTTGGGACGATCTCCTGATAAAAATTTAAGGTCTCTAACATTTCCTCTGTCTGGCTTTACAAAAGACGGTGTTTTCAACCAAACAGTCACTTGTTCAATGCGGATTGCGAAATACTAAACTTGCAGTAACACATTCTGCTTTTAATCAGTTGTTTCTCTACGTGAGGACTAAAGATGTGTCAATACAAATATCAAGCCATCACTCAAGTGAAAAAATTGAGATAAAAAGAGTTCTCAAGAAGGCAATGATGAGCTTACCACCAGCACTTAGCACCATAAAACACAGTAGTAAATGACCAAAAATTACTTCTGATCTTGATGAAAAACACAGTTTGCTTATAAAATGGACTAAAACCATATAGGTGATCCAGGACAAAGTCTTAGACACTGGTAAGACAAAAATTAACCTGTACAAGCGTGATGGAATGAGGAAGGTGAGGAGAAAACGTATCACCTCATCTGCACAAAGTGCTAACATGGGCTGAAGTGGAACTGGCTCACTTGCCTTAACTGATTACATGACTGCCAACACCAGTAGTAGACTGTGTACGGAATCATCTTCACTAATTTTTAAGATGGTTGGATCTGAGCAGTAAACAGTTCTTTACCTTTATGCAAAGGTGATAACTCAAAACATACTATTAAACAATCTGAACTAGAGCAACTGAGGGCCAAAAAGAATCATTTATATGCCTGACCAACTCAAACAACCCAACCTGCTGGACCAGTTATGAAAATGGCTGCATTACCGGTCCAGTAGAGCGTTACCAAGCAAGATACACAGTGAATTTTGATCTCTACCAAAAAATACGCATTCACATCACATGATATGAACTCAAATACTAAAAAAGACCATTTTGTTTTAACTCTTTATGCTACGTTATTATGTTAATCTATCCAAATATTTATGGTCCTCCGAAACAGGAGGACTGAGATATTTCTATACTTTGTTTAACCCAAAATACAATGTTCTTAAACGTCATTTCTTTTTGTATGTAGACTGTAGGTTATTTGTCATGTACACTATAAATAACCTGTTACATTTTACACATCACCATAAATGACCCAAGATCCATAGCACACGAACCACAAGTGAGGGTGGAGGAAATTCCTCCTTGGTCTTTTTTTTTGGGGGGGCGGGGTTTATATTTTCTTATATAATTATAAACTCATTAGAACTTACAGTTTCAGAGGCCTGGCAATTCTTGTGGTCTAAGGCAAGTCTGAGATTGCCATAAGGTTAAGACAAATTTAAGTTTTTTTCCTAGAATACCACTTGCTCTTAGAACTGTTCTTAGTTACTATTTTTTATTGGACATTTTTAAAAAACTCTCAAGATTATATGCATATTTTCTTGAGTAAGGACCAACATATTTAACTGAGCAATAAACATTCCAGCTTTTAATTATCCTCGTCTCTTCAGCATGTTCAACAAGCACCTCTCTTCTGCGGTTCTACTACTGCACCTCTCCCCTCCTTCATTTGCACATTAAAAACAAAAATGTTTCACTAGTGCCTGTCGCAACCTGCAAAGAGCAAGAACAGTTACATCACACATGTACACATGCATACACACGAGACGTGCCATCTGAAGATGGCGGCATTCCTTAGCAATTGCAGTGTTCCACAAATAGCAAAATGGCTTTCGGATTAGCTGATTTCAATACTGTCTTTTCAACCCTCAGAGAAAACAGAACGGCCAGCTGAATGCAATGGGCATCTTTCATGTTGCCAGAGTTGGGTGATATTTAGTTTTCCAATGTTTTACTTTAAATTGCATCCCTCTCAGTGCTACTTCACGAAAGAGATTGGAGTGCTGAAAAAATATTTAGTCACTAAAAAAAGATTATGATGTAAATGCGGGTTACAAAGTCCAGCTGTTAAAACTGTATTAAGCTCCACAGCTCAGCTGGTCAATCATGTTTTTAGCAATCAAAAAAACAAACAATGGTCTATCAAATAATGTTAAAGTAGTACAATACAATAGAGAAGCTAAAAAAAGCAAGTCAGTCATGCTTACTGTAGAAATAGTTTGACTAGTTGCTACACCAATTAGTGGAGTGAGTGAATACGGTTCTGTGTATCCCTGTTACATTTCAGAAGTGCACACAGAAGTATTTTCCCCTGTTCAAAGCAAAAAAAGCTAAAGCATAAATAACATCAAAGCAAAAATAACATTAATGATCAAAGCTGTTGACATTGCAATGATTATAGTGCCCTAATATTACCATCATAAATCTACAAGGAAGGACTGCACAAGTAATGGAAAATGCAGAGGATGTTTTGTGAGGAAAGATGGGTAAACACAAACATCAGACTTCCAACCTTTTTGTGCTTAAAATACATAGCACTGCTGAGGACAACTAAAGTAGGACACAGAGCATATCTGCAGTCTAAGTGACCTCTGAGAGGATGTTCATCTTTCCTTACTTAGCACACAAAACTACATACTTTGTGCTTCTCCATCATCATTCATTTAAAGCCCACCATGTCTGCAAATCCGCAAGGAGGAAAAGGACTTTAGTAAGAACTGTGCAAACTGATATGAGACTGGTTCTGCTATAATCACTTCAGGGACAAAAAAGATAAATCAGCAGTAATCAGCTCTGTGTGTTACCATGGGAATTCAGGTTAAGGGTGAGTGCACGGTTGTCTTTTCAACTGGAAAATCCTCCATAGTTTCCACGGATGTAGTAAATCCATCATTTTTCCACAAATGCTTGACAGACACCTTTGCTACATTTGAGATTTAATGACAACACTGCTGGCTATAGATTTAAACAAGCCAAAGGTTAGATGTGAAGGCTGATGTCAGCACAAACAAGAAGATGAGAATGGAAGAAGAGGTTAAAAAGGTTAAAGAGGTTGGGTCTAAATAAACTGCATGACTTGCTTTTTATTTAGAAAAAGATTCAAGATCTCAAAGACTTTGAAAATCAAACACAGAACGTTGAATGTCTACAGACTTAATTATCACCCATTTTTAGATATATTGCCTTATCAAGAGGCCAATCTATCACCTGCAACCTCTCACCTGTCCATCATTACCTGATTTCATTTTTGCTGCTTGTGTTCAACAAAGTCACAATGTAAGGATGACGACTGAGATCTGACCTGCTGGAAGCCCATTGGACAATAGTTCTAGACAGACAATACATGCTATCAAGCCGGACCTCTCAGGAATTACTACTCTAATTAGCACTGTTAGCAGAGTACCAGAGAACAGTCAGCAAAGAACCAATTAGCACAGGGGCACAGATTCACTGCACTTGAAAACAGAATGATCGATATGGAACGAGCCAAAAAAAACTGAAGGGCCAATGTGGAAGAGGCCAAGAGGAAAGAAATGAGTTCAAAATCTCAGAATGGCACTTAGACACAGCAGTGATATTTAAATCAAATGGAAATGATGTCGTCTTGAGTAATTAAAGTAATTTACATCACTCTTTTTTTTTGGAGGGGGAGACAATTCTGCACTGATAACAGCTTGAAAATTGGGTTTTTCAAACAAAGAATGTCAACCTGACAACCTGTTCCTTTTACTTCTTGATTAGTAGCACCTGATCTTCAATGTTCCAGGTACTTTGACTACTCAACAGCCACTCAACTATTCATTCTTTAACCAAAAATACCAAACAAAAAAAAAAAATACCCTTCTTCATTGCCTCAGTAAACTGATTACCTGGCTGTGTTTTCCATTTATAGTTTCCATTCTATACCTTATCATTAAGTAATCATAAGGGCCTCCTCAATGTTCAAAGGGTCAAACTGTCCTCTATGGGTGACTGACCACTTAGTGCAGTAGCTCCTACATTTTTAAGTACTCTCCCCAAGTCTGTTCAGGATGTCTCCATTCGTTCCTCATTTGAATTTCTGTCAAAAACACACTTATTTTTACAATAATATCAACGTTCCTTAACGTCCACAAGTGTCACGTCTTTCATTGTTAAATGTGAACCTCATGTTTCAAGGGGTAAAAGGTCTATGATTGTGAAATATCCTTGAGCACGAGAAATCAAATAAATAAATAAATAAATAAAATGGACGATGATAAACACAATCTTACTATGTGTTAGCTTCGCCCAGAGTGCTAAGTCAGAAAAATGAAAAATGAAAAGAAAGATACACAAGTAGCCAAAAAAGGGGCTTATCTCAACAATCGCTAGCGTGTAAGGCTACAGTACTTCCAAGAACAAAAGAGGACTAGTTCTTGCATTATATGTGGCACAATGAAGAGGTGAAAAAATTATTTATTGCTTTGAGAGAGAGCCACATTTGTGAAAGCAGTGCAAGAAAGCCTTTTATATAATGACTATTACACTTGCACAGCAGTACTTCATACCAAATAAAGTAAGAGCAAGCAAATTAAAATGCAAGAGAAATTAATAGTGGGGCACCTGAAAAATTACATTCTTTACTTGATTGAGGCAAAAGCTGACAGTTGATGTTTCAAATGTATGTATGTCGTTTCCCCATTATATTATTCATATTCATGGAGCTATAATTTCACATCACATATATTTTCACAGTTTTGCAATATAACTTTGATGCAATGATGCAACAAGTTTGACCACAAAATCATTTATATGTTACATACACATTAAACATACAAGTATTTATCAATTTACATTCTAACTGGATGAGAAATCAGAGCAACTGCAGTCCAAACAAATGTAAGAATTACGTTTAGTTTCCATGCCAGTAAACTTTCAACTCAGTCAAAGCGAATATATCTATTATTAAATTATACACATTTGATTAAATCTAAACTAACTAGACCATGTAACATTTTTATTATGCTAGTCATACAAATCTTAACTGTAAAACAGAATTTCTACCTAAAAGCTGTTCCACTTCTGCACTGCATTAAGATTATAACATCATATGAAATACAGCAAATTACTCTAATTTGACAGCTGTCATTTGAACTGTCCACAACTTTCTGTGGCCAGTTACAATTTCTGTGAATCACAAATTGGCCACCTTCATGTTCCTATCAACGGAAGGTCACTGGGTCAATGCTAATCTAGAGAAGTTGTAATATTAAATGCATCGCCTGTACTCTCTCATCTTTCTATCACTTACCTCTCTAGACTGAAAAGTGGTCTGCGTGGATTCCTTGAGAATGGACAGTCTTACTCCATACCAGCTCACAGAGCGCCTACAGGCTAGTGATTTTCTGTTCTTACCAGGCTCTGCGGTTACTGTCCGGGGGCATACCATGACTGCTAGGACATAACATGTTCCTCTTATTGACATTTCATCCTTCACACTCGTAACTGCAAATGCACTGAAAACAAGAACCCCAGTTCTTTTTTGCGCAATAATGGAGCTAGATCATATGATTCACTGCTGTTTTGTCCCCACCCTCCCTCTTTGCAAAAATTCCTCTCTGAATTACCATGATTTTCTCTGATATTGTTTGCTTGCCAGAAGACAGGATTAAAAAGAGAGTTACGAAGGTTTATGTAGGAATGAAAGGGAATGGGAGAAGCTGAAATTTCAATTCCGAAAACTGGGCTACTGTCTTAACACCAGAAAAATTTGGGTCCTTGAAAACTAAGAACAATGTCTATTTGATATTACTTAAAAAAATTGCTAAGCAATTCAGCAACGGCAGCAACGGCATAAATGAAAATGTCAGATTATTTACAGTGACTTTGGCAACTTCACACATGAACTTTCAGTGGGAAAGGAGGAAAGTTGAGAATTCACACCTGTAAGACAAAAGAAATCAACTACACCAAGCAGCTGTTCCTTGGGCCAGTCTGAGAATATTTAACCTTATGGGGCTGACCAATATAAGATATGGGGTCAAGGCATGAAATCAGTGTGGTTAATAAAGAGTGGTAACACGTGACTAAGAACCTCAGAATACGCTATTACAGTTTAACTGCAACCAGACTGACTCCGGCTGCACAATGCCTCACATCACCTCCTTCCCATTTCTTTTTCATTCTTTCAAGCCCATAGGTACAATCTCCACCCCTGAGTCTTCACCTACAAACCCAGCAGATCAAGAGAGCAATTTACCAGTTCAACCTGGCAGGAAATAAGAGAAAAGAAAGTGCAAGTGATACTGCTCTGAAGCTCATCTTTTCATGCCAAGACTATGTGTGCTACAATACTATAGTCACTCAATTAAAAAGCCTGCATTTCAAGTTTAAGCTTTCATTAGATAAATAAAAATACACACAGCCTCAGAGATGTACATTGGATATTTATACAAGGCTTGCAAAAACAACTATTTCTGACACACAATTTACTGAATATATGTGCAAAAAATGTTTTAATCCCTTGTGGACTAGAAACAATATCAAATTCTTTTCTCATATTTTTGAACATAGTACTGTGTAAATCCTAAAACATGAGCTCAGCTATGTTCAATGAACATCTGCAGACGTAGGTCTTTCAAAGCATTTACTCAGAAAAGAACTCTTGGTAAACAAAATACTGCATGCATATCTAATTTTTTGCTAAGCAACAGGGTATCAAGGGGGCAATAACCTTTCCTTCCAATATGCTAGGTTTAGAAATCCAATCAGAGACAGGGTGTCAGGAGGAATTCTATTGAATGCACTAACTGATAGACAAAATGCTCAATGATCTACCACACATCACCGAGTAACCAAGCCAGTAAGCAAATAAATAAGTGTCTAATCAAAAGTAATATAATGCCCAAGACCATATCTGCTGCATTTTACCTCATATTAAGCATGCTGATGCAAGGGATTTAAGAAAATGTCCTTAGTGAATGAGACTGAGACATTTCATAGATTTGTGAATTTACATTTACATTACACAGCACAGATTTCAGAAGGAAGAAAATTCAAAATAAGGCGACAAAGGACCTGGCCCTACAAAGTTGTTGTGCAAGTTAACATTGTGAGTGCTAATATGTTAATATGGGACATTTTTATATCAGACAGGTAATTTAATATGCAAGCCACTGGTTTAGATATAACTGAGATGTGAAATATATAGTGAGGAAAAGGAGGAACAGGATTCAGGATTATATTGGTTTCTAAATATGCTCATAAATAGTTGTTTGGTTATATAAGAATAAGTATATGAACAAAGTTTGTATAGTGTTTCTGTGAAAACCTGTGCGGCACCACATTTGTCATTGAAATTGAACTCATGCAGGCATATTCACATGTTTAAGCCCAGAGAAATTCAACAAACTTACAATATCAACAACATGGAGATGAGCCCATACAGCTTATCCAGCTGCTGCTTCTCGCACACACACTATTATTTCTCTTCCAGCTAAAATTACGTCCCATTTTAATCCCTGGGCCCATGAGACAAGCTGGCTGTTGTTTAAGGGATAACAGCTAGCTATGGGCATGGAAGAACAACACAAAGTATGGGCAAAGAAATGCAGCAATATCATTAAAGAAGATTTACTGCATATTTAAACTCACTGGCACACTAGAATAGTGTTACAATCTAAATGTGTTCACTATGGCTCAGTACAGAGAAGAAAGCTCTTAAGCAACTAAAAAGTATAATCGATTTTTTTAATTAGCATGTCTGGAATATAGTGGATTGGAATGCAGGGCCATGAGTACAAATACTGAGAAAATAACACAGACAGGGCCCTGGGAGATGACTCAGAGGCATTAAACGTATTTAATGGAACCCCCACTGCCATTCCCAAACACACAAACATGCCGTAAAAAATACACCCTTTAACATCCTCTCATAAACACTGCCATGTGCAGTTCTAAGTGCATAGAGTCTTTTACCTGGGGGAGATATTAGGCCTACTCCCTATATGACTGCTCAGACCTCATTAGGCCATTAAGGGGAGGTACTTAAAATCATAAGAGCCAATTCATCAAGAACCAGCAGTTAGCCACTGTGATGAATTTAAATATAGAAGTCCACCTAAATATGGACTGAGGGCAACAACTGATAAGTAATGTAAAATCTGCCTTGTATGAATTAAAACACATGGCACTTGACACAAAAATTTACTTGCTGCTTTGTTCATGCAGAATTGCTAGGCTGTGGTGGTGTAGTTTAGAGCTAACTCAGAAAAGGTCTGCCCATGGCTGCATCTCTCTTCCACTATCAGTGGGAGTTTAACCCCCCCTAGGATGCTCCCCAGCTGCCCAGCTTCAGCAGACTGAGAGCGCCCCATGCCTGGGGCAGAGCCCCCAATGGAGGATTTACAGAAACAAAACCCCCTGCTGCACAGTTCACTGCCCAGACACACAGAGCAGCCCAGCTCAGCACTACCTCACCCTGCCTCTCTGGCAGAGGCTCTGAAGGCTGGCCAATACACATTAGAACAAAAAGGGAGGCAGATACAATCTGCACTTATAGGCTCCTATAGAGAGTTCATCAACCTGTGCTTATGTTCCATCACACAAATGGACCATTTCCGTAATAAAAGTAACATCTAATATACACAGACCAACAGCACTGATTCTGTACATTCACAAAGACTGCACTGAATATCACTCTGATGTGCAGTGTGTATTTTCCAATATATGCAAAAACAGCTTTGGGTGGGGGGCAATGTGACAATATTTATCATTATCATGACACACTACATCACATCACAGTATGCTTTTCTGAGCATATCTTGGATATCATTAGCACTTAAAAACATTGATTCTCAGCAAGTTTCATTATAGCAGGAGCCTTATTAGTCCTGTTTAATTAGATTTAGTGCAGCACATTAAACAGTAACTTTTAAATGCAGAACCAATGGTTCTTTTTTTTTTGTTTGTTTAAATTTATCAAAATTTTGGAATAACTAAACCCAGTAACATATATCTAGTTATATTTTGTAAAGAACATACATCAGGAATGTTCTCAAGTTCATCATGTCATGCTCTCATCAAACTGCCACCATGTTCAGAAAGTTCTTGCAATAGATTCAAACTACATATCAGAATCCTGGGGTGTACAAACCAAAAGAGGAGGAAGGGAGGAGAAACAAATAAACAAGGCCGAAAAATATACTAGAGCCATATACTACACTGTGTAGGTAGGGGTTTGATGTATGCAAGTTATGTGAAACCAAGTGTGACTAGTTTTCTTGTTCCAGCATGGTGCCGAAGGTGGACGATGTCTCATCTGACACTGCCTTCATTTGGAGTGAAGCCACTTAGCTCATCTTTTGGAAAGTAAGCAGACACACACATACACATTGTGTGTGTGCATATGTATGTGTGTACATACATACGTACATACATACATGCATACTATATATATGTATATATATTATGTATGTACGTATGTATGTATTATGTATGTACACACATACATATTATATTTATATACATATGTGTATGTATATATATATATATATATATATATATATATATATATATATGTATATATATATATATATATATATATATATATATATATATATATATATATATACACACACACATACACACACACACACACACATACACATACACATACATATATATATATATATATATATATATATATATATATATATATATATATATATATATATATATATATATATACACACACATATACATACATACATACATACATACATACACACACACACACACACATACATATATACATATGCACACATACACACACACACACGCTCACGTATAAATATACATACATATATATTTATAGACAGCAAAATATGCTAATTCATATTAGAACCAAGTCAACACATTCTTTGCTAGGATATTAGCATTACTGGAGAGCTCATCTCAGCCACTTTCCACTGGGACAGAATACATCTTAACTTTAATACTGCAATTCAAAGATGCTCCTAAAGTGTCCTTAACTTCTCTGAAAATAAGCATTCTTCATTTTATTTTTCATTAGAGAAACAAATGTTGGTATGAATGTGTCGGTTCTAGGCAGTCCTTCCATAGTTTGTTGAGAAGTCAGTGTGGGAGTGACAGCAATGTAACTATAATAATATCTTTCCTTATATGATGTATGATAACTGTTGAAATGATAAATATAAATGCATTTGGTAATGGAATGAACTACAGAATTTGATCAAATAGTTTCTGATAAAACAAGCTTTTGTTTTGAACATAAAAACAAAACAAAAAATATTTAATGATTCTTCTTCATAAAGCTACCATCTGTTTTCAGTTATCACTTGTCACTTTTTCAATATTAAAACATATAAATCTAAATCGCATACTAGCATCACAATTGGAAAAAAAACACATGGAAATGTTAAATTTTCTGCATCAACCTAAAATACCTGCAAACAGGCAAAATTAACCTAATTAACCCAAGAGTTTTAGTGTTACAAATGTACTGAATCATAGGTAAATGTGCAGGTAGACTGATTATATACTGTGTTTCCCTGAGAAACATTAGTAAGGCAGACTGGCTGAGTGTCATACATGTGTAAATTAAATTCACAGTGATGCCTGATACCCCCATGTGCTCATGTTCCATATGGTACATGCGAGAATATAGTAATTCCCCAGCTATAGAGTTATGAACCACATGCTATATGGCCGGCAGGTTTTGTGGGCAAAAAAACATAAAACAAATGTTTATTCATTTGAAATGAGCAGCAGCAAGGTTTGTTCAAAGAATTAAATGTCAGCAAATACCAAAGACTAGTGATACAGCAAGAAACACTCTAAACCTCATCGGCTTCAGGAACAAACTGGAAGAGTAAAACTACTACAGGAACTAATCTATAATTCAGTTGTAATTCAGAAATAATTCAGATGTCTTTGCTGAGTGTCCCATATTTCACTTCAGTTGGATTATTTATGCTGGGGAGGCAGAAAGAAATCAGTGGTACCTTGTACTGCATTTCATGATGCATCATCAAAAATCTATCAGAGAAGAGTCTTACCTGGAGACCTCTCCGTCTCAGAATACTTGAGTCATCCATTCTGCTGTCGTCCCTTCTTCAACTTCAGTTATACTGTTTCACCACCCTATTAAAAGGGCAGCAAGTCCTTGGCCCAAGATTCTGGATAAGACCAGATCAACAGGCACTTGTCAGCTTAACCACTGCGGAGGCACCAGTGCGGAACAACATGCCATGAATGGGCAGACAGCAGACAGAGGCAGGTAGGAAGAGGGAGCAGAGTTAACCCAGTTAGTCAACTGTTGTTCAATTCCCAGACGGAGGCTGGCTCATCAGTATGTGCTACTGAAAAATGACTTCATCCTTTTTATCTTCATCAAATTTACATGCAGCTTTGAGATTTATGCTGGGGTGATTGTCCTACAAAATTAAAATGAGCAAGTCACGGTACAGCAGAAAAAGCACTTTTTATTGTTCTTTACACCACATACTTTGATGGTCTGAGCGTGCCTATGCAAGATTTCAACTATGACAATTCCTTCTGTGGACTTGTTCTTCATTAAAAACTGTCGGTGTTGCCTTTTCTTTCACAATGCAGATCCCATGTGTGCATTCCAGTCAGACTATAGGTTTTATATTGTACATTCAAGGACTGTGGTTCTCCAGAGTAGCCATAGCTCAGTAGTGGGTCCTGTGTTCATGATGTTTTCTGTCTGATCTAGCACACTACTTATGCAAAGCAATTCAGACAACATGCTTTAGAACAGCATGTCTGTATTTTCTCTTTGTTAGGACGACAAAGTATTTGGCCCATCTCAACAAGCACTACCGAACAGCTCCATTAGACTTCCCTTGCTCTTCTCGCTTTTTACACACGGATTCCCATAAGGACTGATTTCTATGGAAACTCCAGCCTCTGCACAACCCGTGGGCACTTAATGACGAAAATGGCAGCTCAAAGGATGAAAATAGAATAAAATTCAGGGCTGTGTAGCCCGCCTTTGCTTTCGCTCAAGCTTTCTCTAAGTGACTGCTTCTGTCCAAACATTTCCATTCATACCATCAGGACCACTCCCCACAGAGAAAAAATACAAATAATAAACTATCTAGACATCCACATTTGGCTGTGGCTTGCTGTATAAATAGTAGTCTTTTTGACTCTTCAAGCTTAATTCTAGCTCTAATTTAATTGCAAGAGAGGAAGTTCTCAAGCATCAATCTATTTATAAGGAAATTAAAGGCAATGGGTTGGTTAGCGCTCCCAAAACAGTCAAAACAAGACTGGAAGCAAAAAAAAAAAAAGGCAAAAATAAAAATGCTGCCCACACTCTTACTGGAAAGAGTCCACAGCTGCTGAAGTATGGGCAGTAGCAGCCCACTGACAGTACAAGGCGAACAACAACTCCTCTCAGACTCGCATGGCTAGATTCCAATCCCCTCGAACAAGCCGACAAGGAAGAGGGCTCCTATCGGGCAAAGGAACAAATGAAGAGACTGATCCAGTAAAGCTGACTCTTCAAATGTGGTCAAAGTGAAGCTGCAGTGACAAACATTCTTCCATTTTCTCCCACCATATCTCTCCAGCTCCCTACAGTCGGTTTGTATTAGGCACCTGGTCAGCCTCTAGCCAAAACCGCTTACAGGAAAATGCTTGGGATCCGGAACAGCTGCATAGACAGAGAGGAGTAATCCATGCATATGATAGAGCAGTGAAAGGAAGAAGTGGCACTTAGCTTCTATTCATCTTCGTCATTACCACAGCCTTTGAAGCAGTCCACCATGGTTATGAATGGAGTAGCTGCCAGAGAGGCTTCCACAGCAGCTTCACAGTCGCTCGCAATTTTGTCCGTCCTCTGTCCTTTCTCTTGCAGACAAAGACCTCTCTGCTGGAATACAGCTACACAGCATATACAAAGCACATACAAATAGTCCTTTTCTTTGCTGTATCTGATGACAAAATCCACCTTTAGTCCATTTTTCTGCATTCTCTGGGTTTCTCACATGCCTCTGTCTTCCTCCTCTGCCCACCGCATAGGAGCATTCGCAGAACAACGCACTCGGTCTCTCCTATCAGCCAGGCAACGCATCCAGCCAACCAATCAAACACTGGCAAGCTAGTATGCATTTGCATATTATGAATGGGGGAGCTATAAGGCTCCGCCTTTTCACTCTCCTGTCTACTGCACAGCTCTGCCATTCTTATCCCAGTACACAGCCAGATTCAGCCCAAATGCACAGAGAAAGACATGCATTCTTCTCTAACGCATGGTTGTCATGCACTCTCATTCAATGAATAAATAATGAACTGCATAATCTGTGGTTAATTATTTAGTCTCAACATTCAAACATAATGATATGTTCTACATATTGTCTGTTTGGTAAGCACTGCATACAGTAAACATATTTTTAAAAGATTCTGTGCAAGGCTCTCTCTGTACAGTGATTCATTTGCAACAAGGCTGCTTTGTTTTCTCCTCTAGGGAAAGAGAGAGATATGATAGAGACAGATTAATATCCATAGCCAGTGCTTTTCAGAGCCGTGTCTCATTATCACCTAACCGCTTCCTCCCTCCGCCAGTTTTGCTCTCTTGCTCTGCTTTTCTCTCTCATCATGTTAAATAGCAAAGCCACAGTAATGCTGAGAACAGAGAAAATGTTAAGACCAAATGAAATGATGTTGCATTGTTGCATGTTAAGAAGACAATTACAGGTGCAGAAGGAGAAACAGAGAAGCTAGTGAGCACAAGACAGCTTTATCTACCAAAACACCCCCGAAAAAATGAGTCCACAGAGAGCAATTACATATGCGGAGAGTAAATCAGGAAAGTGTCCGAAGACGAACCTATGCTGCTGAGATTTTCAAAAGAGAATGTAGGTTTCCTGTGTAAGTCTTTGCTCTGGGAATTAAACAATTCCCTCATTACAGGGTCATAAACCAAATGCTGACAGACAAAGAGGCCTGCAGGATTTTAAGTGCAAAGGGGCAACATTTAGTTAATTAAAATATGTAGCAATAAGGTTTGCTTAAATTTCTGTCGCTGTCAAAAACCATTACTGAAAAGGTCAAAAGGTCATTTTTCAGGCAGTGTCTTCGGCGAAAAAAAGAAAAACAAAATGCATATTTTCTCAGTATTTGGTGAGTCCACCCTAAATCTTCATTAGAGTTTATTTTCTTTTTGGCAGACTTACTTTGGTTTTCTAAAGAAATCTGCAAGGATATTTTTCCACACCTCCAAAGTTCAGTCTTGAAGTTGGTTGAATTTTCTGTTTCTCGTGAGCTAAGCATTCCTAAATACATTCAGTGATGTTGAGGCCTGGACGAGGCCTGGTAGATCAGCTGAGAACACCAGCAGCTTCTTTGTTTGGTTTGCAAATTTTCTTCTGTCTATTTTCTCTCCTTAGCGTACTGATTTGCTGCTGGTGACAGTTGAAAGTGAATTTACAGGTTTTGCAAGGTTGTTAAGAGCTGCATTTATTTTTGCATCTTTTAATATTTTTTTAACTTCAGTTTTTCACTTACTTCCGTTTGGCTTCCCCCTGCTTATGCAAGCAGCTTATGTTATATCAAATCTTAGAAAGATCCGCTGAAAACTTAACACTTGTGATTTTGACTGTGAATTAAATAAACAAAGATACGTCAAATATATACATTTAAGACTCAGAGTCAACAGCCAATCTTAGGACTCAAGACCGAACTGCACAATAACATGTCACACCTCACAAATGACTGCAGTCTGAGAATAGAACTTTATCTCATCAGCGCACTAAGGAGCCGAATACACTTATCAGTGTGCCCCAACCACTGTTAGAATGGAGCATATTCTCTTGGAAAGAGCCTTCCTTCACTTTTATCAAAATCAGACAGGTCTGAGGGATGAGGAACACCAGGCACATTATTTTTAGCCACAGCTAGCACAGGCTAGCTGATTTATGCATCCAGAGAGACAAAGTAGACAAGTCCAATAGTAGTCCAACCACAAAGAGATGTAAACATTTAATGGCACTACTCAGTTAAGCTACTTAACAGTGGAGGACAGATTAATGCTTACCATATCTGTAAACATAAAGGGGACACAAAAAGAGAAAAATGAAGCCATCCAAGAACAGAGTGGGATCACAATTTTTAACACCTTTATCAGTGAGATGAGTGCAAAATTGGTGTTCAAGCAGCCACTCACCAGTTAAGGATAAAATAAAAGAGGTCAAATAAAGAGAATTTAATTATAATAATTGGACAAAGGCTGTCAACCAAATGCCTTTCACCCATCTCCCTCAATTACAAACAGCAGGGCTAGGTTACCTAAGTAAACCAGACACAGGGACTCTTGTGATTCTCATGTCAGGCAGGCACACTTTGCCATGAAAAGCTGATGCATGACAAAAGCAATTTTGGTATGCAATGGATACACACACACACGTATATAGGTAGTAGTTGTTTATATCAACAATATCAACAAGATACTGATGATATTTATGATACACTCAGAAAAGCGTATTGTGATGTAACTTACCACATTATCGATATCACTACATTGCTCACATACTGCTTGCACCCCACGTTTTCCTAGTTTAACCCTTCAAATCATCCATAGCAAACCAGGCTGAAGCCCAGCTACTCACTGGGCTATGACAGCATAGCTATGATGGAATGTGCTACTGCTCAAATACTATTTTTCAATGTTTTTAAAGCATTACCTATGGTGTCTTCGGTAGACTACGCTAGACAATGCCCGCAATTGACATGGACATGACAAAAGGTTAAACCTTGGGGGACTTAAGAACAAGTTTCACTATTCAATCCAACGGGAGATAACGTACATAAGGATTCAGCGAAATCCTAAACTAAAACAGCTTGAACTTCCTGTCTCCATGGGCAAAATTATTGTTTACACACCATAAAAACACATACTAACCCAATCCCTTTCCACATTATTTTTCACTTTTAGACTGCAAAAATAATAGGCCTATCTGAGTCTAGTTCACACTAACATGAAAACAGCATCAAAAGAGTGATATCATTTCAGCAGCTGCAGGATGGGTAATGAAAGAGGTAGAGCAAGATAAAAGCAAACTTGAGAGCAGAAATGAGGACAATAAGTCTGGCACGCCACCGCAAATTTGTGGCCGACCCCATAAATAAACACTCACCTCAGGGAGACTGTATGAAAATGAATTAGGTGCTCCCTCTGGCAAGAAAACATCTCTCTCAATTCAAAGAACAAGCACGCTGTCACAGAGCCATCAGAACTAAAATAAATGTGTGTGTGTGTGTGTGTGTGTGTGTGTGTGTGTGAGTGTGAGTGTGAGTGTGAGTGTGTGTGAGTGTGAGTGTGTGAGTGAGTGTGTGAGTGTGTGAGTGAGTGAGTGAGTGAGTGAGTGAGTGAGTGCTCAACTGCTGTTTATTAGCATCTATTTAATACATATGCCAAATGAAAGCAAACACTTAATTTAAAGACATGAGAATTTAAGAAGCTAAAAATTAACCCAAAAAGAGCCTCAGAGAGGTACAAGGTGAACTGGAATAAACTGACCTCCATTCTAACTTTAACTTCATTCACTATGTTATAGCTTTCCAAGACCTCATGTAATTCTTTCACCAAGTTTACTTGCCTTTGCAGTATATTTTTAATAAGGGCAAATGTTTTGTGGATGTGATTTGTGAACTTAATGCTGCAACTTAAGAGGGAATTTCTGCACACACCAGATATTTGAAATGTATCATACTGATTTTATTACAGAGATGTATTTACTGGGCTACAGTAGCTGATCCTGGCTCTGCAGTTGATGCCTACCAGTGTGCCATGCATGTGTAGGCTGCACAGGCAGACAATGACTAAACAATGTTAAAAATGTGCAGAGAAAACTGGGAGCATTCATTTTCAAGCCAAGATTCTTGTTTCCAAGCTTTGTATTTCTGTATACACACAACACACACTAACACACCACCACCACATCAGTGTTACTGCAGCGCTGAGAATGATCCACCACCCAAATAGTACCTGCTCTGAGAGGGTCCATGAGGGTCCTGACCACTAAAAAAAAAAAAAAAACAGGGTAAAAGGGGGCCGAGAAACAGATGGACTACAATCTATAATTGTAGAACTACAAAAGTGCACCTATATAGTAAGTGGAGTATAGTAATGTTAAGCCTGATCAGTGTATTTTAATAAATGTGTTTAATGTATATTTAAATACAAGATACACACCTTTGTATACAGATTAATTTAAAAAACTTGACAACACAAGAAAAGACATGGTTACCTGTTTACGTTAGTATCTCTTGTAATGCCTCACACAGGCTTGTGGTAAGGCATATACTTCATATCCTCAGGATCACAGAGCTCTGCAGGCACTGGGGCTCTAACTACAGAGGGTATTTAACAGAAGCATGCAGAGGCAGGCTGTAATACCTAATTCATTGTGCACTTGCTAGATTGCAGCAGTGGAGAAAACTGGCACAAGCATAATCAATAAAATAAAATAAAAACAGATTCACTTAGAGGGGTTGACAAAGTGCTAAGCAAGCATCAGCCCAAAATAAAATGGTGTAGTGCTGGCAAACATACGAAATGGCAGGGGTCAGCGACCTAAATGTTACGAAGAGTCATTTGGTCTTTGCAACAAAAATCAAACCACCTTGGAAACCAGAACATTTTATGTCCATTTTACTTTCTTGGCTATAAATATGTCTCAGTACATGCTGATGTACAAGTATAGGCTAAAAGTATAAAGTAAATGAAAACACAGATTTAATTTGCTTTAACCTTTAGGGTCTGCTATTGCAGCTTTTCTCACATCTCAGTCGAGAAACTGTTCTGCAAAAGTAGAGTTTCTCCACATTGAGACTCTAGTCAGCTTCTTCTTCGCCAGCTTCTTGTTCTAGTTTCCCTGTCCCACCTTAAATGGTGGCTGAGGTGCCAGAATGTAACTGCTTCACCATTTGAGGTGGAACAGGAAAATTCGTACAAGAAGCTGGCAAATAAGAAGTTTACTTCAGCTTTCTGACTTTTTAGCTACTTTTTTTTGACCGTTTCTAGTTGAAAATTAAACCCATCAGGAAACCAGCTGAAGTGCTTTTAAACCCAAGTAAGTGCAAAAGTCTCCAGATTACCATTGTAAATCTCTTTCTCCATTTTCTTTAGCTACTAGCTAGGCAGGTTTGTAGTCCGTGTTGCTGTGTGACCAGAAGTCTGCGCACCAATCCTCAGGGCTAAAGGGTGAATTAGCAGTTACATATCTCCAGTGTTTAAGACTGTTTATTGTAATCAGCATAGCTTTATTATATTATATTACATTATATTATACAGTACTTTATTACAATATTTTTACCTAAAAATCTAATTCTGCTGTGGAGCCGCAAAAGGGCAGTAGAATAGCCATATGTTCTTGACCCATGATATGGGGAATATATCATTAACAAGAGTTGTTATTTGACTAGTTGGGACTCTGCCTGATTTACACAAACAACAGTACATGTCAAAATACTTTGCAGCAGCACACACATCTCCTTACCACTTCTTTATCATACCACTAGTGAAGACAGAAAATTTTGTTCTTTGCCATACCATGTATGTAACCAGCATTTGGTGACAGAATATATAGGTTTTCTTGCCATCCTAAAAGCCATGTAATGCCAGCTCATCCCTTTCTGATAAAGCAAACAAGGCAGTCTTTCTGACTCATAGCCCTCATTTACCTGCACAGAACATCAAGATATGACCCACCATGGTGATATGTAGATAAATGTCAGTCATCCTT
Organism: Pygocentrus nattereri; assembly: GCF_015220715.1. NCBI lineage: Eukaryota > Metazoa > Chordata > Actinopteri > Characiformes > Serrasalmidae > Pygocentrus > Pygocentrus nattereri. Next base: position 23,196,121 of record NC_051236.1, read on the forward strand.
ACATAAAAGCTTCAGCTATCTTCTAATGTTCATCTGAACATTGTTCAGGCTAGGACTAGAAAGTAAGTTAGGGGTGATAATTCCAGTTCCAACTATGAGACATTTTTGACTAACAATGCATATGCTGACTTCAAGTAACTACAGCTGTGAACAATTCTCTCTTAAACGCTGTGCAAAACATTTTAAAAACAAGGGAAATACAAATCTGTGACTGCCAAACGGTGGGTGCTTGCCTGCTTCTGTTACATTCCACAAGCCTTACTTAATTACGGCAATGTGGGGCACACAGTTGATGCTGAACTGGGTGTCTTGAAAAGAGGGAGTAAAAACAACAACAAATAAACAAAAAGGTAATCCTGTCCACTGTGCCAGTGTTTCTCAACTGCTGGGCCACACCTTTTAGTGGTCCACAGGCCTAGACTCAGAGGGAGGCAGTAGTTTGTACTGGGCTAGTAAGTATATGCAAAACAGCCAAAAAAATAATAACTTCATAATAAGTAAGATTGTAAAATCAACTTTTTTTAATTTCTAAACAATATAAGGAAGACTAAATTAAGCATCAGCTTGACTCCATGCAGCCGTGAACACACAATACAGAGAGTTAGGCGATAGGCAGTCAGAGACCGGTGAGCTTGGGGTGCTTTCACAGCTACCTTGTTTGGTGAGTACCTATCAAACTTTCTTTATGCAGGCCTGTCCATTTGTGACCATTTGTGTGAAAACACCTCCACCAAACATCATCAGTCATGATCACCAAACACTAAGATGCCCAAAAACAGACACTTACATTATTCATAAAGAAGCGTACTAAAGGTTTATTTTCCATTTTTTTTTCAAGAGAAATTGATGTTTGCCATAAGAGCTCTAGCAATATTACAGCAAATCTCTACAGTCATTTCTTTTATCTCTTGTTTGTTCTCAACACTAACCAGTTCTAAATGAAGTCTCATTAAAAGCATAGAAAAAATGGTCAATAAAAACCTGGCATTTGTTAAAAAATACAGCACTTATCGAAAAATTCAATACCAAGTTTCACTTCGAGTATAAGTATAATCAGGTTATGAGAATGCTGATAGATTACTAATATCAGTAGTCTGTTGAAAATACAAGTACAAGCAGAAGTGCTGAACACTCCTAATACGCAATCTTCAAAACCCCAGACTGCTGGACACTTTTTTCTGTGACTGGACTTTTTGGAATGGATGAAGAATTAAATGTAAGAACACTTTTGTTCCTGGAAATCAGGGAAGAAAAATAAAATTCTTGTCATTTCTCAGTCCGCCAGATAACTGAAAAAAAAAAATGTTAACAATCAATGTACGTGAACATTCTCTGTGCCTGTGTCCCTTGTGTCTTAATCTGTCTTTCTGATTCAAGAACACTCTTAGTTTCAGCCTAGTGGAAATATGATTCAAGCAAATAACAGGATAAACCACCTAGAGCTTTTTAATTGGTTATATAAAGTCTCAGACACGATTGATAAATATAGCATGACATTCATGCCACGGACAGCACAACCACATCCATCAGTCAGCTGTCAATGCTGTCCTCTTTCACTCTAAGGAAATTCTGACAGAGAAATGCAGATAGGCTGAAGATACAGACAGCAGAGTTGAAAGCTCAATGACAGGCAAAATCCCTTTGTGCCAAACATGGCAAAAAAACCTGCATATTTAGCTTAGCTTTAGCTTACACTAAAGGGGAAAAATAGCCTCTGTCCAGTCTGAAGTAAATCCAGGATAAAGAGTGCACAGATGACAGTTGAAGGTGAACTACCACATGGCTTCCATGAGTTGTCTGAGCAAAGCTGTTATTCAGCTCTGTACTGAGCTACAATACACAAAAGAGAGTTAATTCTTGAGAAAGCATGATGTGTCAGCAAACAAATAATGGCTGTGTCAGGAAAATGTAAACAGAAACAAAAGTTAAAACTTCCAATGCAGCTTAGAAGTTCAGTGGAATGCCTTAAACACACAAAGACCAGAAAACGAGGCAGCCTGTAAATAGCACAGAAGCCGTGTATGAAAAGCAGTAAATATTACTGACTGCAAGTGTAATCAATACCAAAGCTTCTTGTGCAGGCCAATGATGTACTGGCAGCATTATATTGCACAGCTTGTCTAATGACCCCTTAAAAAAAGCAGGTAATAGGAAACCACAAATGAAGCAATCAATACAACGCAGACAATCACACCACAGAATTTGTGGTCATGATCAGAAGGAAGGAGAAGCAGGATAAGAAACTCTGGAACGGCCAAATAAAGAAGCAGCAAACGATGCTCAGGCTTGCTGCTGCATTACAATCTGGACTATACAAACACTGGACTGATCAAAGTGACTTGGGTCTCATTTACAACATGCCAAAGTATACTTTTTGACATCATTTGAACAGCAAAGGTTTGAAGCTACCGGAGCATTTTAGCCACAAACTGCAGATGTATTTTTTTCCCACCTTAAAATTTTCAGTGAGGTAGAGGATAAGAGGAAAAGAGTCAACTAGCATTTGTTTAAATCTAAAAGGCTGACCGTAAATTTCAAGCCACATGTGATCTATTACAGTTTTCTGTTGTCTTAATTTAATGTAGTACGGAAAAAAGCTGAGAGGCGCATTGTGATGCGATGAGAAACTAAGCAGCGCTCAGAATCACTGAGCATCAGTTCTGGTGAGCGCGCCTTCATTAAAAACAATAGTTTAGAACTTTGACACTACGTGATGCATCCAGTGTGTAGTAGCCTTAACTTTAATCACGAATGGTTAAGTCGATCTGCAAGCGCCTACAATTTTTTGTTTTTTTTAGATGATTAGAATGCCTGAGTGCATGAGTCTCCACACCACTTGGCTCATCAGTAGTGTCATTAAAAAACTAGACTTTACAGAAGCAACTGTTCAAAAAGGTAAAAGCAACAGACTTGGTTAAATAGGACATCACTGAAGCAGTAAAAGCCAGCACTTACGGTGCAAAATGGAAATGCACACAGTCCTTAATGTGCAAATAACAAATATCACACTGTCTCGACAGATCTATCCCAGTAGAGTCACATGTGTGTCTTTTTAGACAGTGTGTTATGGAGTGCCTCACAGACCTGGTAAGGAAGCTGTGTCACAGAACAGAAAGACTGAAACTGCGTCTGCTAATTAAGAGAACGCCACAGACTCCTCTCCAGCAGATTCCAGCTTGCCTCAATCACCACATAAGTTCAATCACAGATCCAGCAAGTAGCCCAGCACTCACTGTCTAAAAACATCTTATCAGAAGGTGCTAGACTATCTTACTGCCAGAGCTATGTCTGGGTCAAGCCTTTTAAATGTATAATTGATTTATGTGTCTCATTTTAAAAGAGCAGAGAGTTCAATGAGGTACATGTTGACTTGATCCTTAGCTAGTCAGCAAGATAAAAGGCAAAAATAGAGCCTAAAAACATGAAAGTTTCTTGATATAGAATCAAACTGCTGTATAGCCAAACTGCAAATCCATGAACATGAGATTAAAAGTAGCTAACTTCACAAGTCAAGAGGCTTTTATTGTCATTCCGTCTATGTAAAAGTACACAGTGGACTGAAATTATGTTCCTCCAGGAACAACACGGATCAACAAGGAACAAAAAGGACAATGTGCGAACGTGCAGACATAGTGTGCAAAACAAAAAATTTTGAGCTAGACACAATATAATAAATACGATAAATTAAACAGACAGACACAGTAAACAGACAGGACAGTGCAGCACCGACAGCACACATTTCTGGACATGGGTAGTGGGAATAAGGTGCAGAGATATTCAACATGCTGTGATGCGTGAACAGTCAGATGACGTACATAAACACAGCAGTTACTGAGGTAGTAAAACAGTGTAAACACAGTGTTAGCAGCAATGTTCCAGAAAGTGCAAGAGTTGGGGGGGGTCACGATAATTATTACCAGCCATCCCGGGGGTGGTACTTCTATTTTAAAAAAAAGGGACGGGGCTGAGTAACTAAATGCAATTAGGCTACTGACTAAAACCACCTTTAATGTCATGCCAAAAACATGTCTCTATAAACATAAACAACAGCGTTTATTTTACTTAAAAAGTGGTGGCTCAAACATTCAAAACTGAAACGTTTGTTTCAAGCTTTAATTGTCTATGTCTAAGTGAATGATAATATGTGAATATATACAGTCGCAAGCTTAAAGGTAACCTAAGACTGTCAATTTCATTGATGCTCTAACAGAAATAAGCATTATTCCAGTAATGGAAATCTGATGCGCAAATGCTAGTAATGAGGCAAATTAAAAACTGTTTCTGGGGTCTTCACTGCCAACTGTTTGGTGCCCCTGGACACAGCATTTTACATTTTGACACATCAGGGGGAAAAAAACAAACAAACAAAACATGCAAATCCAATGGCTGAGGCAGAGTAGATCCTTTACAGATTCACAAATATCTGCCTGTAATAACAAAACCACTGTTTGGTCAGACCGAATTAATTGCCTTAAATCTGATATCATCGAGCTTCACCAAGTGTAACTGTAACGTTACCACCATGATGGCAACTTCTTTCTAGAATTTCAAGCATTTCTTTGCGGACTGCCATGAAGGATGGCTTAATACTGTCTACTGTCAGTGGAAGTGCTGGAGGGAAAAGAAAGAAAGAAAAAAAAAAAAAGAATAGGATTATTTTGCCGGCTTTAGAAAAAACATGGAATGTTCATAATAAAGCGGAAGAAAAACAGAGCATAATTTTTAGAGTTCTATTAAGCATGTCATTAGTTTCTACAACAGGCAGACACCACAAGTTTATTCTTTGCTGGGGGAACCCCGTTTAGAAAACACAGTATTTAATAGCATGGCTGCAACATGAGGCTCTTATTGTGCTTATCTGTATTCACATTTACTTCCCATTATAAATTAGTACAAAATGTAAGTTCATTCTTAGGATCTGTGGTTGTGCAATGGAATGCACTGGTCTAAATAATCGGACTATGAAAAAAAGTCTTTATTATTTTGAGACATACTGAGACACAGACAGACTTAGACTATAAGAGCGATATATCTCTGAGTTTCCAAGATGCCTTAGCATTTCTTCATACAAAAACCTCACAAAACAGCAAATTCAAACCAAAACAAATCCTGCCATTGATTGTAACTGATGCAGGAAGCAACAAAGGGAGAAAAAAAGCAAAGTGAATCCATTTAAAAACAGACAACACACATTCATAATGGTGCTGACAGTTTCCAAGGCAACCCCGCATGGCTTTTGTCCCTGCCTGCGTTAGGTGAAGAAATAGATCTCATCTGAGAGGGAGGGTAGTATGAAGGCAGAATAGAACTCCAGTAAAGTTGAGGTGACCCCACGTCAGCACTGCCACAGCTCTGACTGAAGAGAGATTGAAAAAAACCAGAGCACAGCCACTGAAAGAAGATGGATGACATAGGAAAAACACATGACGGGAGTATGCAGGCATGTGTGTACATGTATGTTTTTGTGAATCATTTTGCTCTCTTGTTTCAAGTCCAAGTAAAGTTTAGTCTTTTCTCCAAAATGAGTCAAGTTGCCTTCAGTGACAAAACTTCAAACTCAACTTTGGTTAATAAGTCCATGCACAGCACATCTCAAAATACAATTTCAGACAAGCAATTCTGACAAATTTAGACATAAGTAGAGCACAAAAAAATCTTCTAAAGTATGTGAAAAGCTGTCCATATTCCATTATAGTGCAAATAGCTATACAGTTTTACAAATATTTTGAATCATACCAAAATAGTATCATTAACCAATTAATCAAAGTAATAAAGGATTAATATAGTCAATATATAGTATCAATCAATATAGTAACTTCTTGTGTTGTAACTAATATTTAATTTATCAAAGTATGTGGTACAACAGACAACACTGAACTACAACTCCAATTTATTCTTGTATGAAAAACTTCCTGCTGAGTATAACTGGATCATTCTAATATGCCTGGAAATTAAACAAAGATATTTTAACAACAGCATTTCTTTTCAACCATACTTATGTTTACAATGTTGTTACTGCCTATTTGGTACTATTCTTGCATAGCCACTCTTGTAATGATCATTTTAATCAAAACAGTGGTGGTAAATAACAGATATACTGCGATTACTATGGCAACATAAAACATGAAAAGTGTAACTTCTCAGTACACTGTAGAATAGTTCACTGATTGATTCAGTAGTTGGATGAACATATCTACTTAATTTTTTTCACTGTAATTTAAAACAAAAAGGATAATGCATTTTCAGCAAGATAATATTTAAAATAAGCTAATTACTATTATTATTTTATTATTAAGCTAATATATGAAAGAATGAACTGCCACTTGTACCCCTGCACTTGTAAGGTACACTGACTGCTCATCAGCTGCCTAATATGGTCATTTCACAAATGCACTGAATACAATATAGTTCAAATTATGTTGTTATAAAAAGTTTTCAGGTCTTCAACTTAAAGAAAACAATTCTACGTTAATAACAAAGATGTAGCTATGATTGTTAGCCAGGGTACTGATTCCCAAAAAGATGCAACTGGTCTCAATAACATCAATAGACTCTATAAAAGCAGCTCCAAATGTGTTCAAGGACTTCGTTGCTGAAAATGGAGCAGTTTTAACATGAGAGGCTTGCCTAGTAAAGTGGGCACTCATCAGGGCAGACGCAGAGCGCTGTCTCATCTATTATGAAGCACATGCAACAGAAAAAGAAACAATCCATTGCAACAATATTCCACACAAAGATGGGGCTCTGGAACATGAAAAGAGAACACCACTACAGATAGCGCAGTCATTCCTGATCTACTGAGCTATGACCACCCCTGAAGGTCGCAAACAAATCACTGAATCTCCAAGACATGTGGAAAATTCTGTCCAGTGTCCAGTCGCAAGTGAACAAGGAAGGGTCATCAAATGGCTTGTAGAAACTTTATAACGACAGCAGCTGTAAACATTAACTTGTCTACTATGCTCCAGCCATGCAATCAAACCGAGAACTTGTCTGGCAATGTTCAACTATTCTATATTGTATGCTGTGGAACAGTCTTACTGCTTTAGACATAGAACAATATTGGAAAAAGGATCTGCCAAGAGACTTAAAAATAAGTTGAAGAAGCAGTGCTATCTATTCCACAGATCATTCTTCTCAATCCATTTGATAAATCACCACTGGAGCTTTCAGGCATATAAGAAATACAAATCATACAGCACTTTCCCCCCCACAGTAAACTAGAAGCATAAAGTAGGAAAATCACCATCCAACCATGTCAAATCATAGTGTTAGATGCATAAAATACTTTGGTAAGTGTGCTCACAGTGAAATACCACCACTGGCAAGAGATATGAAATATATATACAAGGTTGTCTTTTCATAATGACGATCACTGATCTCCAAATGATTCCTTTTGCATCTCTCTTTCATCTATTTTCCATGATAAAAATGCACATAAAATATGTAGTTTTAGTCCTTGTGTGCCATATAATTTATTTAATCCACCCTCCCGACAGTTCCACTAGGACATTTTGAGAAATTACACCTCAGCATAAGGATTTTCAGTGCCCCACAAGTCAACCATCAAGTGCAAGAGCCTTCCATTATGTGACCGCTCTTTTTCATCTTATAACTCTGCCCTGACATTACTAGATTACTGAAAACAAAGAAAGGGTAGATGTCTGTTGGTATGCACGCGCCAGGCTTTGCTTCCATTTAGTGAACACTATTGCACAGCTAACGAATGTCTGAATGCTGTCAGTCGGTCATCAGAGGCTCACCATTAGAAAGACCCTCCAAGGCAAAGAGGAAAAGTGTTAAATCAAGGTCTCCATAGCTGAATAAATCAAAATCCCTTCATTCAATCAGACGGTTCCAAAATAGCAGAAATTAAGCAACAACTAAAGAAACAAGTTTCCTTGAGGACAGAGCATCTAGCATACTGAAGTCTACAGGCAGTGTTATTGTGCACAGTCCATATGGAACTGCAAAAGTGAACAAACAACGCAGAAGACATTAGCCAATTATTTCTTGAAAATTAGTTGCCAGGAGCAATAAGTAATGCTGTGCTTTGTTTTTCTCCTGCATGCTCCAAATGTGCACTCAAATCAAGCAGGAGCCTTTCATTTTTAATATGCATCTTAATTGCTGTGTGGACCCTGGCAAGGAGGATCTCACCACAAGGAAGAAAAGAGACCTTGTAATAGGGGTTCACTGAGACCCAGGTGATTAACTGAATTTGAATTGGATCATTTGACAAGAACAGGGCTGGCTAAGTAGAATCAAGCAAAAAGGATTTCATTTAATCCAATAAAGCTTTATGAGTCACAACAGGCTATACACGTTTGGATAGTTTCAGTTTGACAACCATGTTTTCAGGAAAACTGCTGGAGTGGTACTATTCGTGTGTGTGCCCCTGAGACCGCTGACAGGCTAAGTGAACGTCCAAGAATATGCTCATTACATAGACAGTAATGGCGCTGGCAGCTGAGAAGACATTCTGTCCAATTAAAGTCTGAATCCTGCCTTCGTATGAATCTCAAAAGGTCACAGCTTAGACAAATGACGACGAAAACTAGATATTAACTGTAGCAAGCGAATGCAAAGAAAGCATGAGAAATGGATTATACTGATAAGAAGATAAAAGTAAACAAATGTACACTGGGAAAAAGTAATAGTACAATAATATGTAGTAATAATATATTATATATTACTAGTAATAATAGTAAGTTATGCACACACACACACACACACACACACACACACACACACAATTTTCAAAAGTATTCACTCACCGATCCAAGTCATTGAGCGTAAGGATTTTCAGTGCCATACAAGTCAACCATCAAGTGTAAGAGCCTTCCATTATGTGACCGCTCTTTTTCATCTTATAACTCTGCCCTGACATTACTAGATTACTGTAAACAAAGAAAGGGTAGATGTCCGTTGGTATGCACGCGCCAGGCTTTGCTTCCATTTAGTGAACACTATTGCACAGCTAACGAATGTCTGAATGCTGTCAGTCGGTCATCAGAAGCTCACCATTAGAAAGACCCTCCAAGGCAAAGAGGAAAAGTGTTAAATCAAGGTCTCCATAGCTGAATGAATCAAAATCCCTTCATTCAATCAGACGGTTCCAAAATAACGAGGACAAAGGTTTCTTTGAGGACAGAGCATCTAGCATACTGAAGTCTACAGGCAGTGTTATTGTGCACAGTCCATATGGAACTACAAAAGTGAACAAACAACGCAGAAGACATTAGCCAATTATTTCTTGAAAATTAGTTGCCAGGAGCAATAAGTAATGCTGTGCTTTGTTTTTCTCCTGCATGCTCCAAATGTGGTTTTCCAATCACTTCCATGGCCACAGGTGTTTAAGCACCTTGGCATCCAGTCATGAAATTTCGGAAGTGATTGGGAACGACAGCAACTCAGCCACAAAGTGGTAGGCCATATAAAATGACAGATCAGGGTCAGTGGATGCTGAGGCGCATAGCACAAAGAGGTGGCCAACGTTCTGCAGAGTCAATCACTACAACCCCCAAACTTCATGTGGTCTTCAGATTAGCTCAAGAACAATGCGTAGAGAGCTTTATGGAATGGGTTTCCATGGCTGAGCAGCTGCATCCAAGCCTTACATCACCAAGCGCAACGCAAAGCGTCGAAGGCAGTGATATAAAGTGCCGCCACTGGCAGTGGAGACATGTTCTCTGGAGTGACGAATCACGCTTCTCCATCTAGCAATCTGATGAATGACTCTGGGTTTGACCATTGTGTAAGAATGGTCAAAAATTCCCATAAACACACGCCTAAACTAGAGTTGAAGTTGTTAGGGAAAATATGATGTTGTGTATATATAGTGTGTGTGTGTGTGTGTGTGTGTGTGTGTAATTATTTTTTTTTCTCAAGTCAAGCATCTCATCTGATTCCGTCTTCAGTGCTGTTCTGGTTCCTTCTGTAGCCCATATGCCGTTCAGATTCCATCAAAAAATTACCATAATGGACACAAACTCAGGGAGGTCTGCATGAGCCATCAGTAATAAAATGGAAAACATGCAGTCAGCATACACCAGGCAAAGATGATGGACATGGTGCATATACTCAACTCAAATTAAATAGCGAATTTTGAAGAGGACAATGAGAGGGGTGAGCCGAATACGAGATGTGTGTATGTTGAATTCTGCCCACTCAGCCAATCCAAAAGAGGATATGAAACGCCCAAAAACATGCTGCAATACAAGGGTTAGCAGTGCTACCACATATTTATGATGTTTTGGGCTTTGCACAAAGAGGAACATGTGGCCTCTAAACAAGTTAGAAGACCCCATCTACCACATGTGAATGGCATGTCTAGACATGACATTTATAATAACAACATCCAAATGGCCTGGGGAAGATGAGAAAGAGATTGTATAAAATGTCACATTCAATGTAGCCTGCTCTTAAAAAACATATCTTCATTCATTACAGAAAGGTCTAGTGTACTGTTACACTTCCTCATATGACTAGAAGAACCTGTCTTACTGAAAAGGATCTACTACTGACACTCGAAGAAAACACCAAATTTGGTCTGACAGACAGCAACTCTCTCATACCCTAAATGCAATATGCAGTTTCTGGGCCAAGTGTAGCTATCCTCAGTATCTGACACCAGGTGAGACTAAAAACGTATGTCCTCTTTTTGAGATAAATTATGAACACTAGCTGCTGCCAGGACAGTTTCCTCTATTTTTAAAACTTCTTAAACTGTACTTTACACATTTCATTCCTTGAGCCCATGCAAATTACAGATTGACTTGAAAATCAAAGAATCTCAATTCTCAGGTTGAAATAGTGCACCATATTTTAGCAAAACAAGCCATAATAAAATACGGCTTCTTTAATTCTTTTAAAGAAGCCATATTTTAACTTTTTTATTTTATGTACAGAAAACAATCAATCATTCATTTTTACATTTACATCTTTATTTTGTAGAATTAAACAGGCTGTTTCTATTCCTGACATACTGATATACACTATATTGCCAAAAGTATTCGGCCTTCTGCCTTCACACACATAAGAAATTGAGTGAGATCCGATTTTTAATCCAGAGGGTTTAATATGATGTCGGTCCACCCTTTGCAGCTATAACAGCTTCAACTCTTATGGAAAGGCTTCACACAGGGTTTTAGGAGTGTGTTTATGCGCATTTGTAAGGTCAGACACTGATGTTGAACGAGAAGGCCTGGCTCACAGTCTCCCCTCTAATTCATCCCAAAGATGATCCGGTTGAGGTCAGGACTGTGCAGGCCAGTCAAGTTCTTCCACACCAAACTGGCTCATCCATGTCTTTATGGACCTTGCTATGCGCACTGGTGCGCAGTCATGTTGGAACAGGAAGGGGCCATCCCCAAACTGTTCCCACAAAGCTGGGAGCATGAAATTGTCCAAAATCTCTTGGTCTGCTGAAGCATTAAGAGTTCCTCTCACTGAAACAAAGGGGCCGAGCCTGATAAACAACCCCACACCATAATACCCCCTCCACCAAACCTTACAATTTGCACAATGCAGTCAGACAAGTACTGCTCTCCTGGCAACCGCCAAACCCAGAGTCATCCATTGGATTGCCAGATGGAGAAGCATGATTCATCACTCTAGAGTCCAGTGGCGGCGCTTTACACCACTGCATTCGATGCTCTGCATTACGCTTGATGATCTAAGTGTTGGATGCAGCTACTTGGCCATGGAAACCCATTCCATGAAACTCTCTACGCACTGTTCTTTAGCTGATGTGAAGGGCACATGAAGTTTGGAGGTCTGTAGCGATTGACTCTGCAAAAAGTTGGCCATCTCTGTGCGCTATGCGCCTCAGCATCCACCGACAATGCACTGTCAATTTGCATGGCCTACAACTACGTGGCCGAGTTGCTGTTGTCCCCAATTGCTTCCACTTTGTTATAATACCACTGACAGTTGACTATGGAATATTTAGCAGCGAGGAAATTTCATGACTGGACTGGATTTTTCCTTTAATCAGGCCACTTAACATCAAAGCTAATTATATACAGCTGAAAAACACTTTTTCTACAGTCTGGCCCAAATATAATGCACTTAGGCATTCTACACTGTCTCTCATGCATCATCCATAACAACAAACAAGTGTTCAGCATTAACCATTTAAGTGCATTTTAAAAGCACTAAATTTGCATTTGAGGCTTGTCTGAGACTGAAGTGGCTCAATTTAATTGGCTCAGCCTCCACACAGAGCCAGCTGCACTGCTCCTTCAAAAGACTAAAGTGACAAAGAATGAACTGTGTGTGCATGGTAGATGGGCTCACTGAATCAATACATCTGTGTGTGGCAGTGTTCACAAAATGCCTGAATACACACTCCAAAGGCTTGAATTAGTGATTCATTTAATGAACAAAAACAAAACAGTTAAAACACATGGAAGGAATTAAATAAATGTCAGTTTTGCTGCTACTGTTGTCATTTCTTAAACTTTTAAGGATGCCTGAAACTGGCCAGCGAATTTTAATAACAAGGGTAAGAGGAGAAAAACAAAAGGCAGTGGATAGAAGATGGAAAAGAATAATGTTTCTATTCTTGTTCCAAAGCAACCTTTCCCTTTTTCCCTAGCCCAAATGCAAATCAGATGCAAATTTCTAAATATGTTAATGACACAGACATTCCCTCTCAACTCATCAACATCCTGTTTCAAATGAATTTAAAGTATCAATCAAATAATAATATTTGAGTTTCTCTCTCTGCATGAACATCCTGCATAAATTGGGATGAACCTTAGGCAAAAGTTTCCCCAGAGAATATCCTCTTTAATACAGTATGACCCCTACAGGCAAAAAAGAGTGGGGGTTTCTCCCCATGCCAGCCAAATTGAATGCGAAAACACTGTATCAGCACCATAGTCCATGTAAATGCTCTACTCATAGCTGTATAGAGCACTAGGTCTCAGTCTTGGCCAGTCCCACTGCTCTGAATGTTATAGTGTTTTCCCAGTTCTAACACATCCAAATGTTAGTAGATTAGTTGATTCAAGTGTGACAAGGACCAGAGGAAACTCTAAAATTTGCAAGGCAGTAGCACTTCAGGACCAGGACTGTGAACCAATAATTTTATGCATGCTAAGCTTAAATTACATACTTCTGTAAATGTTACTGTACTATTATTATTTATTTGCTAAATTTAACATATCTGAAAAATACATAAAATGTGATGTGTGCACTCAATATGCTAAATTCAGTAAATAAATAATAATTGTCTATTAAAATTGCAGGAATATATCATATATACATTTGTTCCTCGCAGCTATGGTGTAAACTTCTTTTCACTCCAACAAAATGTGTAACTTGACCAGGCGTGATCAAATTTTAGTATAGAACTGTATGTACACAATAGCAGAAGGACATAACACTGCCCAGAAATGTCATGTAGGTTCTTCCCAGCAGCACATTAGTTATGACATATTTTTGATTGTTGCAATCCCCCTCCTCTGCCTTGTTTGTTTGTGCAGGTGTGTGAGAAAAACAATAAAAGGTTGTTAAAGAAAACTTGTTCCATGTACACGTGCAGCTACAGTTACATGTACATTATGTTAAGGAAATTGATGAGTATTTTATAAATGATTATACTCTTATTTGCTTGTTGTATTCATGAAAAAGCTAATCTACTGTTTACTTATTTCTTACATTTCTATACTAGTTTTCTTTAGAGTTTCATTTTATTTTGTTCTTTATGTGACACTATCTGGGTTGCTTTGTTCTAGTTCACCCTCTTTTTTGAGCTTTATTATTTTATTTCATACCAAAAGAATCCAAAATGGAGAAGAACAGCACCTAACAAACTTCAGCTTCTGTGCTGATAGATGCTGGATATACGAAGAGGTTCCACTGTAATTCTACGGCGAGCTACAGGAATTTTTAGAGCAGCTTTTTACCCAAGTTATTTTTCGCTAGACTACTCGAGTCATTATTTTATTCAAGTAACAACACTTCTACTTGAGCAGGTGTTTACACTACTCTACCCAACTCTGCCAACTCTCCTCAGCCTCCAAAGTCCCAGTTACCAGGTTGAGGCAGGACATTACTTGCACAGAAACCTGGTCACACACCATGCAGACAACCCAAGGCTCCATGACTCGGGCTGGACCGTAAACACCATCTGCCTGCCCTGTGTGGTCCTCGTGTGTGCGTCCCAGCCTCTCTCCCACTCCACAGACATTAAAGCTCAGCTGCAGGGGCTCCGGCTGCCCTCACAGCCTGGGCTGGGTCAGGGGATTAGAATGTCCACCACACTGCAAGCCAACAACAGGTCATTCCTGCTGACACTGACCAGTGTCAAACACCAGACTGGGATTTTCCATTATGCTGAATAGTAGAGCTGCATAACCAACAAAATACTACTATTGTAGTAACATTTCTAATGTGATTGTGATACGTCTCACAATATACTGAAAATCCAGTGGTGAAAATGTTTTTTTCATCACATGAAGCCCTTAATTCATCAAAACACCCACTGAAACACAATATGCACCCAGTGTAAAAAGAGGGTTGATCTGCAGGTTTTGCAAAGGCAAATACCGCAATAATGATTAACTAACAATATACCATACAGCCCTACTAAACTTCAAAAGATCCTCAGCTGTCTTACCATTAAGTAATAGTCACAGCCTAATAAAAGGCCACTGTCTTCACATTATATATAAAAAAAGAAGTAAGACATAATCTTTTTCAAAGATGCACTGTATGTTTGCCAGCAGAAGGGGCAGAACAGCCAGGCGTTCTGAGGTAACAAGAGGAAACATGTAATAAACTTGTCCATAAGAGACACAGTAAACTATGTTTATGTACTGAGGAAATAATGGAAATATTTTCCATCAAACACAGCATTTGCAACCTCTTGTCAGCTAACATAACATTAACCCCTTTATTCTAAAAGCTTTCAAAACAAAACATCAGCCTGTGGAACATTATTATGCGTTTCTGTTTTATCATTAGAAGTAGTGGCTGCTACGGCATGAAAAATATAACAGCACTTTAACACATTTTTCCAGAACACAATGTTTTTTTTCCAGATTTTTTGACAAAAAGCATCTGTAGTGCAAAATGTGAAATTATGAATAGTACAATTTTTGTTCACATGCTATATTGCACTAAACTGCCTTTTTTTTTTTTTAAACGACTACTTATGCCACACTTATGCTAATTATACAGGGAAATTCACTTAAAAGAGGCCCTGAATATTCTGTTGTAACTTGTAGTGGATGAAGTGATCTGGGAAAAAAAAAAAATATACGCTACATACCTTGATGTATGTGTAATCAGTTGCACTGTGTGAGACGCTGAATTTAGTTTTCTGCCAGCCACACGAAGGGGTACAGGGTTATGCACCCAGACGTGGCAAATGGAGATCGCAATGGCTGTCCGGCGCCTACGTCACCACTCCAACACAGGGGCATCCCAGCTTGTTCGAAGCGCCACATACTGAGGAACACACTGCATGTTCTTTTGTTCGCTTGCTTTGTCCAACGAGAGTTATTACAGAACATTCAAGGCCTCTTTCGAGTCAATCACCCTGTACTTTTTCCATTCTTTGTAATTAAACATGCTGTTGGGCAGTGATGTTTAAGCACTGATGTGTATGAAATGCTCAGAAAAGTATACTGTGATATATGATGATGCAAGTTACCATGACTAGCAAATCTTTGATGAAATTCCAAATGTACAAGATGTACCAACGTTTTCAAAATAGTTATATTTATCACAAAAGCCTGGACAATTTCAAAAGCCACTGCAGTTAATAAATAAAGAACCCATTAGCAAATCTCTTATTCATGATACACAAAGCCAGGCAATCAGCAATTACTCTGATCAAGGTTGCTTCTCTTTCAGTGGCAAGGAGCATTTTAATGGGTGCTGACATAATAATAAACACTTCAACTAGTCAGTCTATTGTACTCCTCATGAACTAAGGACTATGGATTTGAATGAAACACTTGAATGAAACACTTGTACTCAGCTTTATGTGCAGTTTCAACTCACCTGCACAGTACAGTGCAGCAGCTCAGTGTGAGCCATAAAGCAAAACATACTGCCACCTAGTGGTACTTGCTTAAAAGACACAGCACACATGCCACATGACCTTAAATGACTGTTTGGTGTTTTTTCTGCCATTTTTTTCTACTTTACTGCCTTTTTTCTACTATACTTTTTAATATTATATATAGATTCAGGGTTATGAATAAATTAAAAACCTTATAAAAACATATATATATATATATATATGTTTGTCAAATTATTTCATAGCATAGTGTGAATTGTAGATTAATTCTAATCAGGAAGATGCAGGTAATCACAATAAACAAGGCATGAGATTACTAATGAAATGTAACAAAAAAACAGCCTAATTATCTCTGAAATTGTATTTAGTCTTCCTTGCACTATAACAAGACTAATACATTTCATTTCTTACAAATTTTGGAAGTGAAATATTTTTCAAACATGCACACATTGTTACAACAGGAAAAACTGTCAGATTAAAAAATGACTGTTATTGGGACTCTATGATTGATATCTATGATTTTAATGTGGTATGTAAACATTAAGCTGCAATTATAGTCCATTTCAAAACTACTATTAAGTCAGTATGAATCTATTCTGCTTTCAGCATTTGAGCCCCATTGATCTATAGCGCAGTTATAAAGAGTGTCTTAGTGATGAACTTCTTTTTGATTGAAGCACAGCGCAGGGCAGCGGAGCAAAAATGAGGCCAATTACATAGACAAGTCTTAAAATGTAGAGTAACAAAAAACATTCTATTTAATTTGAAAGGACAAAAGGGAAGTTGGAACATAGTCCCCTAAAAATGAACTGCTTGAGAGATAAAACCATACAAAATGTTCTAAGAGAACCTCAAGTAGAAAAACAAGATCAAATTGAACACTAGACAACAATGCGAACGCTAACAAAAGTTTTTTTTTTTGGGGGGGGGTCACAAAAAATGATAAATTAAACCCATTTACTTCCACCAAAACATTTAAAGCTGATTTCAAAACATTACATGCTCTAGAACTAAGAATATTTGTCCCAGGGACCACAGCGGACTTTCACACATCCAGTCCTTTTAGGAGCACTACTGATGAGTACACTCTTTACTCTGCAGTACCAGATACAACCAGTAGGGGTAGATGTTGAGCCAGTTTGTGCAACATAGACATGCATACACTGCATGATAATCCGCTGCATAGTACAGCTCACTGTTTACTATGTCACACAGTCTCACTCACATACACACACACAGCCTCAGCAAGAGCTACACTGCATATAGTAAAACCACTTTACAGGAGAATCCCAGCACTGAAGGGTTCAGCGTTCTCCCTCCATGCTTTAATTCACCTGAAGCTTCTCATCACCTGATTACTATTATGTGTTGCAGCAGAGAAATATGTTGCAGAAAGGCGCCAGTGATCTACAAAGACACATGCCTTGTTATTATCTACACAGTCTGAAACTCACTCCAAGATCTCAAATTAAAGCCACACTATATGTCCAATGTTTGAAGACATCACCTCAACCAATGTTTCTTTTGAAATTAAGGGACATCAACAGGGAGTTTGCCTGTTACCACCCCTTTGCTATAGTAACAGCCTATACTGTTCTGGGAAGGCTTTATACTAGATGTTGGAACACTGCTGTGAGGATTTGATTGCATTCATCTATAAGAGCATTACTGAGGTCAGGTACTAATGTTGGATGCTGGATGTTAACTACTTCTAAAAGATACCTGATGGTGCTTCATCACTCAAGATAACTTAATTTCATTACTCCACAGCCCAATGCTGGAGGGCTTTACATCCCTCAAGCTGCTTGGCACTGGTCCTGGTGATTTTAGGCTTCTGTGCAGGTGCTCCAGAGCATCTGCACAGATGCTCTTTGTATTGCCAGTGCTTTTCTACAGAGATTATACAAGCTCTGTGACTGCACTTTAATAAGTGTCAGGAATGAGTGCACCTTAAAGTAGCTAAATTAACAAATTAAAAGGGGTTTATGAATATTTTTGGACAGGGCATCAGCGTAAAGCATTTCAATCTATAACCAAGTTAACTGGATAAAACCATTAGTGACAAACAAGGATATCAAAATCATGTCGGTATCAGCAGCTAATTGCGTAGAGAAAATGATACACATCGCATAAATAGATTTAGATTTGACTGATATTTCGAAATGACATTAACTGATGTATTTACTGGAAGAGCAGAACATTTAGGAGGGTTGCTGTGTTATTATATCTACATTTTATTCATTTTACTCGATTTGTCACCCTACAGAAATAAATACTATATGTCTCTGTGATACTAATCAAGGTGGACGTAGTCCCAGTTCCTACATATTATAAACGCTTATGTATTAGCATTGGCAGATACATAAATGAAAAATACTTGATACTGGCATCAGGACATAATTCAATATCAGTGCATCCCTTAAAATAATTCCTTAGCATTCTTATTTTCAAAATGATTAGCTATTCTATGATGAAATGATTATCCTATTCTAAGCTGCTGTGAGAAAAGATTTCCCACAAGAAACTAGAAGCCCACCTAAGACCACACAACAATTCAGATAACCTTTTAATAAGAACAGTGTTTACAACACAAATCTATGCAGGCATATACATACAGCGTCCTTTACAAGCACTGGGACCACAAAGACAAAAGTGCCAATTACGCAATACTAAAGCACAGTGAACGAAAGACCAAATATAAATGTTAGAAGAAGTACTGAATATGACATTTTATTATGGGGCAGTGTATAATTTATCTTTTAGAAGTGACGGAGCATTTTGTGCTTTGCTGTTGCTTTATGAAGAACCAGTGAACTGTCCACGTATAAATGTACATTTTGTAATCATGTCTTTCCACAATAGCCTGTGTATGTGTTTCTGTGTGACAGAATTAAAAGAGAAAAGAGGGAGGGGGGGATTTTTGTGTGCATTTGATCCTTTTTGAAAACACTCACCAGTCCTGCAGTGAGAGAGGGGGCGGACTGGCCTAAAGACTGGCTCCTCATGCGCACAAGGTTATTGGGCTCTCCAGATTGCTGCTGCCAGGCCAGCTGACTCACTCCACTGTGCATGCTGCTGGACAGCGGTAAGAGCTGCTTCCCTAAGATAATTGCACACAAAAATCAGAGTGAGCTAAGCTAAAACACCATAGTGTATTACAGTTCTGTACTGTCGCAGGAGACGGACAGAGATTTCAGTGCACTTCTCTGAGACTGAGGCTTTAACAAGATGAAGGTCAATAAGGACATATGTAAGAGCTTGGCTGTATTACATGCTTTGGTGATTTTCTGTGTCAGAAGTACACATCCTCTGCAGCTGTCTACACATGTTAAAAACAATTACTGTGTATTAGCTTAATTTTAAATTTTTCCCCCAATATAAAAGTCAGCAAACAAAAATTTGCAGAAAGAGGTCATTTTTAAGTTTGATCCCTATACAGGATTCGTAACTACTAACTAGGAGAATTAAAACTTTTACATAGTCTTTGAGTTTGCAGATCCTTTCAGAATACTGTGTCCTTGCCTCACACTCATCTTTAGCTCACCAAAAAGATTTTTAACAGCTTTAGTTCAGCTGGCAAAATCTTGACTCTGTGGTCAGTGAACCATTTTTATGTGGATTTAGATTGCTGTCCTGCTAACAGCTTCAAGCATAATCCAGTCAGTCTTCTGGCGGGCATGCAGCCAGATTTTTATACTGTGTTATTTTTCTGCAGGATTGTTTTTGACTTGTTTACTGATTTTCCACAATTTAGTTCCACTGAAGCTTTCACTTTATTTTTCAGTGTGAGAGCAAGAGTATATGGCTGCTTGAAAGCTGTGCTTTCAACCACAGCGTGAGTGTAGCTAATCTTCTACTCGAATACACATGAAGAGCACGACCACAAGCCAAGGCAACACTTAATTCATTCACTGACAGGAGACACCCTCTGAAACAAGAATCAGTCAAGCAAAATCACTGAACCATGAATCATTGTTTCAGCGGAAGTGCAAGCGTCTTACCAGTGAGGCCACTGGCCATGCTGCTGCGACGGGCTCTACTGTCATCCTGGCTGAGCTGCCGCTGCAGTTTGGTCTTTCCTGCGGCAGGGGACAGGTCAGGGTTACTCAGCTTCCGAAAGAGCAGGGGAGGGTGCACCACTGCCTCCTTCTACAGAAATAAAGAGAGACAGACAGACAGAAAGAGACAAAAATTTTGAAATGTTTAAAAGAAAATGGACCCGAACAAAATAGGCCAGTAACTTTTGTTAGGCCTGATTAGATATATCAGATACATAGAGGGTAAGGAGTAATAATACAGTGCATCATACTGTATCAAATTGTATCACAGCATTTCATATGGGTAGTACTGTAACTACAATGTTAGCTTGTGGTAGTGTTAACTTTTGGACCATGGTCAGGGTCTTGACCTTTATTTCCCTCAAGCTGAAATTTAAAGAGAGTCTTAAATCTCGAGTCTGGGTAGAGAGTCTGTTGAGGGCAAGTCCGATTAAAGATGCAAATCAATCAACACGGGACTCAAAAAAATTGAGAAGTCACCGTGTCATATAGAATCAAACTATGGCTTTTTTGGATTATTACACCCCTAACAGTTGGGCACATGAAACCCCATTTAAAGTGTAAAGGAAGACAGAGAAGTACAAACACTGGAGAAAACATACAAAACAAACATCTGAGAACACATCATAGGGAAAGAGGGTGGTGAAAGAAAGGGAAAACAGACACAGTTACTTTAGCTCAAGCCCCTCAAAGAGTCTGTCTACAGCAGTTGTGTGATATTAAACAGCTGAAGCACTTGCATAGCATACCAAATAATTATAGAAATTACAATCCAAACCATGGGAAATGGTAACAATACATGTTAACGCCCTCCTCCCCCTGCAAACTCGCACTATGAGTAACAACTTGTTTGAGCAAAATGCAGCCACCATGAAACCATCACAGCACTTCTAAGTTAAATAAGGACAAACAAACAATGTGACCTCTGTTGAATCAAATCATTAAAAAGAATTACAAAACCAGTCAAGACAATCGCACTTCAGTTAAGTGGCAAAATAGCTCTGGGCTTCATAACACATGTGAAATGCTTTATGTTTCCAGTGAGACTCTGTGTTCTTCCACAGTGAGGTTGAAAAACGGACCACTGACATCCTCTCTGTGGAGGCAGTAGATTCCAGAACATCTGGACGGCCTGTGTGGGACACAAAGCGCTCCTAAAACTGCTCCAGCGCACAAAAGCGCTCCAAGAACATTTCCGCCACTGAGCCACAGTGCAAACAAATCCCTGCCTCCTCACCTTACACATGCGTCAAATATTAGCCTCTTGCTTTCCACAATTTAAACACAATTCTCCTCTCTTTGACACAGATATTCCATGTAAAACGTGCCAGCGTGCCACCTTCTCCCGCCGAGCGCTGTCACTACAGACTATATTACTATTCAAGTAATACAGCGATTAGGACTATTAATCTAATAACCGGTTTTGAAAGAAAGGCAAAAGAATAAAAATCAGCTTAAACGAACACTAACAAACCATGCATATCATTTCAAAGATTGCAAAATACTTTACTGAAGAAAGGTAAACAAGGAAGCCTTTAAAATATTTGTGCCAAAAAAATCCATATACATGGGTCCATCACCTGTTTCGTACTGCAAGAGAGACCAGTAGGAGAATTTAAAAAAACACATCACCATGTAAACTACCAACTTATCACTGACGATTCAACTAATTAACTGATCCATTTAATGAATGATTTTTTTCCTTAATTAATCACTTTCAATCCAGTAGACTCCTTCCCTCTAACTAAACAGAGGGCTGGTTTCTAGTCCTCTTCAGTTTACAGTTATAATAACACATTTAGGGTAGCCAGCAATGACTGTGGTCAGGATTCCCCTCTCCCCATGGATTCAGACCACATAATCTATTAGGGGAAAGCTAGACGGCTGACCAAGCCTCAGGAGCTATTCTGAAATGTTTTGCTCCAGCGGAGAGCACCAGTTTGAGGTCTGGAATTATGGCATGAGCTTTAAGGTCTTGGAATAGTGGCTGTGGCTAATCAGCTCAGGATCAGATACACGCAGGACTGCACGTGAAAGCCACTGACCTTAAACAGGGGTTAGAGAGGAGAATTTTCAGGGACAACTTCACCTGCTGCAGCATATGAGGATGGGACAAAAGACAGGTGACTGAAATGGTTATTTGTTGATAATGTGAACATAAGTGTCACTTGCTAACAGAGGACAAAAGACTGGACAAAAGACTGCCTAACTGCCAGCCGTTAGTATGACTATTTTCATTTATTATATGATGATTTATGTGAGCAAAACAAGTGCACTGTGGTCACATCCTATCGAGCAACAAGAAAGAAATGGTGAGCACCTTAACAGGCATGCTATTACCTTATTGCTGAAGTCCAGAGCGATTACAAAACCATGCCTTTAGTGAAAATACAAGTTGGGATAAGGAAATAACTACCTAATGCTAACTGACTACCTCATCCGAGTATTCCGGAGCTTAATGGCGATCTAGTGAAAGCTGCTTATGGCCAGATCACGTTCCTCATTTGTGGCTGGGCTTTTCTCTTAGCCAGATGTTTTCCACGCACTCATCCTTCTTTCTCTTCAAAGCTCATTCATCCAGATTTTCCTTCTCCACTGATCCAAATACACAGACTTCATAGACACAGGCTCAACACCAGGGCTGACCTCAAGGCAAAGAATAATGATAGCAACTGTAGTTTACCAATAATGGAAGGACAATAAAAAAAGTTATCATCTATTTAAAGTAAAAGGTAGCTACTTCAAGTTGACAAAATCCAAAAATGAAATAAATATCAACTTATGCCAATGTATGTGGGTTTATTGTATTATGGCTCACAATTTTAGGCATGACCTTTTAATAGCATCACAGAACAGTGAGGAAAGTGCAAATGCAAGCAGAGAGAGAATTGAGTAATCCCAGACTGACGTAAGAGTCTACAGTACATTCAGAAGGGATTTTGTGTTGACAGCTACATTTTGTAATATTCTGAAATGTAATGAAATGTAAAAAAGCCTACTTATCATAGTTACAGATGCAGTGGTATGGCATAACGTGTGGGAGCAAGCAGTTAACTAGCCAAGTGTGCGGGACAACTTGTGTGTAGAGAAATCCTGCAAATGAATGAATAGCCAAAAAAAAAATAAAAAAATCATACCAATCGCTTGAATAATAAGCATACCAAAACAATATCCAGAAGCAAAATGTCAAAAATGAATGAACTCATTCTTAACAGATGTTCAAAAACTAGGCCTAAACAGAAGCAACCAATCATGTGAACAACACATGAAATGCTTTCTTGTAGGCTACAGAAACGTCTGAGCCTTCAGACACTCACACGGACACAGCTGTGGAAAGTGCACTTAAAAGGCGAATACATGACAATAAAGCCAACTAAAGACAAGTCTGATACAGACTTTTTCAACTGTGACTAATGCAGATGGACCCAGTTATACACAACTGCAGGAGGGAGCAGCTCAAAACATTCAGCTTTCAAGTTGGAGCAAGAGCAATAAGTACTTCAGAACAAAAAAAAAAAAAAAAAAAAAAACCACGACAGCTTAGACTTTCATATTTTCCTTCAATACTCCAAGACTAGATACACTATATTGCCAAAAGTATTCACTCAGCCCTCTAAAATCATTGAATTTAGGTGTTTCAATCACTTCCATGGCTACAAGTGTATAAAACCAAGCATCTAGACATGCAGACTGTTCTGCAAAAGAATGGGTCGCTCTCAGGAGCTCAGTGAATTCCAGCATGGTACCCTGATAGGATGCCACCTGTGCAAGTCCAGTCGTGAAATTTCCTCGCTACTAAATATTCCACAGTCAAGTGACTGGGTACGACATTAACTCCGTCACGAAGTGGTAGGCCACATAAAATGACAGAGTGGTGTCAGCGGATGCTGAGGTGCATAATGTGCAGAGAGCACCAAATTTCTGCAGAGTCAATCACTACAGACCTTCAAATTTTATTTGGCCTTCATATGAGCTCAAGAACAGTGCGTAAAGAGCTGAATGGGTTTCCATGGCCGAGCAGCTGCATCCAAGCCTTACATCACCGAATGAGGCGTCAAATGCAGTGTAAAGTGCCACCACTGGACTCTAGAGCTGGACTCTCTGGAGTGACGAATCACGCCTCTTCGTCTGGCAATCCAATGGACAAGTATGGGTTTAGCAGTTGCCAGGAGAACGGTACTTGTCTGACTGCATTGTGCCAAGTGTAAAGTTTGGTGGAGGGGGGGATTATGGTGTGGGGTTGTTTCTCAGGAGCTGGGCTTGGCCCCTTAGCTCCAGTGAAAGGAACTCTTAATGCTTCAGCAGACCAAGAGATCTTGGACAATTTCATGCTCCCAACTTTGTGGGAACAGTTTGGGGATGGTCCCTTTCTGTTCCAACATGACTGCACACCAGTGCACAAAGAAAGGTAAAGACATGGATGAGCAAGTTTGGTGTGGAAGAACTTGCCTGGCCTGAGACAGAGTCATGACCTCAACCCAATAGAACACCTTTGGGATGAATTAGTGTGGAGACTGCAAGCCAGGCTTTCTCACTCCACATCAGTGTCTAACCTCACAAATGCGCTTGTGGAAGAATGGTCAAAAATTCCACTCCTACAACACACTCCTAAACCCTTGTGGAAAGCTTTCCCAGAAGAGTTGAAGCTATTATAGCTGTAAAAGGTGGGCCGAAAATACATTAAATCCTATGGATTAAGAATGGGATGTCACTTAAGTTCATGTGTGTATAAAGGCAGACGAACAAATATTTTTTTGGCAATACAGTGTAGCTTTGTGTATAGCTTGTCCAGATGCATGGAAACATATTGTGTCTCTCTAATACAAGACCAAAACTTTAAATATATAAATGCATTCAACACAAATTGTGTGCGGGTGAACTGAATCTGAGTTAAAAGAAGCACGTGAGAGCCTGCGCTGCAGCTTTTGGTCAGGAGGTGACGGATCATAGACACCATGCAGCCACGGGCAGGCTGAGCCCTACACTCGGCACTGGAGTGATAATCTGGACACATGGCTGAAAGGCACGCGCTACCACACGCATGAATTACACAGCTTAAGCCTACAGTGTTTTTATGGTGCTTAACTGCATAAAACAAAGTAGAACAAAAGTCTTACCACACTCAGGTACCACTGGAAATTGGAGATGATGTTCTCAGGAGCTGTCCCGCATTCTTGCTAGGTTAATGTTATACTTCAGGTAAAACTGGCATATTGCGTGAGTAAAAACTCGCAATGAAGTGAGAGCAATGGAAGAAATCATCAAAGGTCTGTCTAGGGTATTCTAATACAATCCTACTCTGTAATCCAACTGTTAGTTTCACAGAGGAGAAAACTGAATAATTTCCTCTCAACTCTGAGATAACAAACACCACCCACACAATGATGTCAATGATCCAGTTCATCACAATGTCAAATATTGTTCTCAAAGTGTTTAACCAGTTCACTTTCAAATTTTCAAAAATAAAATAAAAATGTTACTACCTAAAGATCAGAACTGTCCAGGCTACAGTCTTCTCTGTGGCTCTTTATGGAGGTGAAAGCTGGACAACAAACAAGCAAGACAGGAAATACATAGAAGCTTTTGAATTTTAGAACTTTTGACAGTATCTTGGATAGCAAAGAGAACAAATTGAATGTCTGGCTCATTTTACACTCAACAGTGTTAACTTTCACAATCTGGGAAACTTAAATGGGAATTCAAGCATAAATAGGACAGTCCTACAGGTTAGCAGACAAAGTGCAGTTATTACAGCAAGAGATGGCTCATACCACAGTTTCATGACTGATAGCAATATTGAAACCTTGAGAATTGGAAGCTTTAAAATGAATGCCAGATGAGCATCTCACAGACGAGCACCTAAAAGTAGACTACCATGCTCAAACTACCCAAACACTACCACTCCAGAACAAGAAATACACAGCTCCACATGACCCCGTGCGAATGTGCCCTTTTTATGGCTAGTTTTATTACAGGATCAGATTTGTTCTTTTTTCCCCTTCAATCACTGATGCAGTATAGGCCAGGCAATGGGACCTGCTACTGGATCATCACCATTCATAATTAATCCCAACATTATTCATCATAAAACATTCTATGCACTTTTGTTTTTTCCCCCAAAATTATTTGAGCATCTGTGCCATAAGTAAAATGTACTTCATTCATTGTACTTAAATGCAAAACAAAATGTTAAACTACATGCCATTTATTTTAAATATAATTTTAAAGGTAGCTGGCGAGGCATTAATAAAGAATCTCACTGACACCATTGTAAGAAAAACAACCCAAGACTATGCTGTTTCGATCCTTGCTCTTTACAGCACTCTTGGAGCAATGGATGGAATTACTCTCCAGACTTTCTCTACACAAAGAGTCTAATGTCAGCTTGATGCTGTGCTAAAAGTGCTTTTCTCTGAAACAGATATTGTTTTAAACACTTTATAAAGTAACCTAAAGAACTAACAAATGGTTAAACTGCCCAAATACTCTGGGCCATTGTATAAAAGAGAGGTCAATGTTTTTACCAAAAACATTGTTAATTTTTAGCCAAAAGCAGCTACAAGACTCATTGTATTTCTCGCCATAAAAATCTATGCCTCTGAACAGCACACTACTCAGCAGACCTCCCTTCTCAGAAAACCTTAAAGATCTGGACTACAGTGAAGAATGACGAACTGCAGTGTGTTCTTAAAGAGTATCTTTTCCTTCAATGCTGTTAAGTACAGCCCTTCTTAGTTGTACACTTATGCTGGTTTCACTTCCCTGGTAGAGAGTTTTTAGCCTCCTGTGAAAAGCATTTAGCCTTTAGCTGTAGCACTGTTAAACACGGAGTGGATGATGTCATTCATGGCACGCCCTCGTGAGCACTGTGTTAATTATAAACAATATGAAGTGACTGAGTGAAATCACAACAGTGAAGTTGTTTTCATTTTTCTGTTGGCTATCTAAGCAGCAAAAGCTGTTTGACTCCACAGAGAGTGAGGGAGAAGGAGATAGAGGGTGTGAGAAAGAGAGGGAGCACAATACATGCAACACAAACAAAAGCGTGAGACTGTGAGAAGATCTAGAGCAAGCAGGTAGAGTCACAGGCTTGGTGTTTAAACAAGCAGACCAAGGTTATTCATCCATCTATTCTGTTTGCACTCCAAAGACTCATAAATTACTGAGGGTGGAAGGCAGCAAGACAGAGTAATGACCACCATGAAGAGATGTGTACTTGGAGAAAAACAGTTGACTTACTGCCAGACAAAGTATAAACATCTATTAGGGACACACAAATATGGAATCTGTGTTACTTTAATAATATGCTAAATTATTTGCATCGGTTATCAGAATTTGCAAGCTGTAACATCACCATTACCAACGTGATGGCTAACGTCAGGATGAGAGCCCCTTCCTAAAACTCATTGCATTTCCTCGTTTCCTGTCACAATGGCTGGGTTATGAATACCGAGAAAGATGCGATGTTCTGTCAAGTATTTCATCAGTGTCCTTTACTGGAAGTAACTCATTTAGAAAACAGCATCCAAAAGCACAGCTGCAGCTTTGAATAAGAGTACTGTTACAACCCAGTGGTTTTCAACTCTCAACAACAAACCTGCACAAACGACTAATCAAAGCCAGATGAAGATAGCACTGGGTTGGTGGGACAATGATAAATATACTCAGACTGGCTGACTATATCATAAAAACTAACAGCAACATCTGACTGTTTTCGGCACTGAAGCATGTTTGTTAATGGTCAGTACAGTGTATATAAATTACATGTTTCTGTAATTCTGGCCACAAATTCTTCGTTATTGCCACAACACAAGGCTCAGTCTTCGTGGCTCAAGTAGCTAATGTAAATTTTTATTATGAGTCTATCCCTGCACCTAGTCACGAATTGTGCAATCCCTGGTAAGGATATATCAACATTTGTGATTTTGCATGTCTTTTATGTGCATTTTTACTCAATTATCATCTCAGACAGTGCAAGGTTAGTCTGCAAAGTGTCATGACCACTGAAGCAGACATAACCTGTTTTATAATGAGCATTCCTCACCCTCTGGCCCTCTCTTCATTCTCATTTTGAGACTTATATGGAACCAGCAGCAAAGCATTCATCTTGTGCAGTGTGTGTGCGCAACATAGGTGCAAACACACACACACACACACACACACACACGATAATGAAATGTATCCGGACCACGACCCATCATTTCAAATCCAAGCAGCTATGTTTAACCACTCCACCCAGGCCACGTCCCTTATGAGAAGATAATGGATGGCTTCCCATCTCACTTTTACCCCCCCACCACCCCATTTGGTTCCAAAGCATACCTCACACATACCAATTACACACCACCCACCCCTGAACCATTACCAGCCTCACTCTGTTTTCCTCACGCACAGAGTAAACACACTGGGTAAAAATCCAGCCGAATTCCAACTCCTCACCAACAGTTAGAAAATAATGGTTTGTCCTGAGGCAGATTTGCTGCTTTTTTTGTAAATTCTTTACTAGTTATCTTTATCTTTTTATTTGATTATGCCTATGCAAATTGTCTATCTGTGTGTATTATAGTGGTTGTGTTTGGGATAGTTCTACAGTTTAATGAGTGGATGAACTTTCTGATGATCAACTCAGATGCTAGACAAAGTAAAGCACTGTAAAATCACTTCTGCAGTAATGCATCTCTTATTACATGCAAGTTAGTTCAGGTTTAGCAGTACTAGTAGGGCCTGATTTGGTCAGGCCTCAACATGGTGGGAAGGGCTCAAGTTTGGGTTAAAATTTTTTGCCCATGTAGAATCTACCTTCAACGAGAAGCCAGTCTAAGTGAGTAGGTAAGTGAATCTGTCCAAAGACCCCCTCAGCTCTCAGCAAATTCATATTATTTCTTCTGTAGTGACAGTACAGCCTCAAAGAACCTGCCTGGCTTTGTATTTACAGCTTCACTGCTGTTAATTTCTGTCCAGCCTGAAGCAACAGACCAAGAGCTGCAGTGGCATTAACTGCAGTACACTGCAGTGTGTCTCAATGTCAGTCAAATCTTCAGAAATATATGCACCCACATGCGTGTACAACAGACTGATAGGTTTACAGAATGTGATAGCAGCTGATCAAGATTTCGTCCAAGACAGAGACAGAAAAAAATGTTTGCACAAGCAGGTCAGATCAGGCGCAGGACTGCACCAGTTCAAAGTACACACACAGTTTACTACAGAGAAATAAACACTGCAGAACTATAAAGAAACAGGCACTGGAGAGGTCAAGATGCATAGCATAAACTGAGGCTAACAAAACATCGCAGTAAAGGGCAGCAATGGGATTAGCTGTTTTTAATTAGATCCAATAAGTACTTCCTATGAGCACTAAATCACTTCAGCACTGTTTAAAAATTATGCACATAAAAGCCTACTAAAGCATATGCTGTCCTTCATTTGCCCTTTCTAATGAAAGATGAGAAGGAATACAGCCTTTGTTCAGGAAGCCAAAGCTCTGTCCTCAGATGGACCATACAAAAACAGTTTATTTTTCTATTATACGTCTCTATAAATTTAAACCATCACGTGAAAGATGATCCGGCACTTCCACCAGGTCAGAGTTACATAAATATGCAACAGTTCATTCTAGGTATCTGTGTCAAATATTTTTTAATACTGATAACAGGTCTTGGCGTTACACATCAGCATAGCTTTGTTAGGTCATGAAGCTTGAACTTCTCATGGTTCAACATATTAATGACAGAATTACAACACTGACATAAAATGACTACCAAAAGCAAACAATTTTACAAGAAAACTCAATTTAGAAACAATTTAAAACAAACAAAAAACAAAACAAAACATAATTTCATGTAAAAGCATTCAAAATCCAAGGACATGATGAGCCAAATGAAGTATGGTTGTATGTTTGGTGTGGTGTTATTGTCCTTTTTTCATTTTAATCACCTCTTATCTTCAGTCATTTTTACTGTTGTACAGGATTTTGGATTAACAACTGTTGTGCACTATTTTATAAATAAATGTTACTTACATTTTCTTATTTAAAGGACACGCCTGCACTAACATAGTTAATGCTTGTAATGCTGGACAGATCATCAAATTTCATTCACAATAAGCAACCTTATACACCAGAAAATGGTGTGTAGAGCAGTTTGCCTGCTTGCTAACAAACAGTTTACACTAACAGGTTAATACCATTGTCCTACTAGTGCTAATCCTAAGTGCTAGCATTAGATTAGCTATCAGGCTAATAGTTCCACACACCACAAAGCAGGTCTAATACTGGCTGAAACTGATGCACCACTGACCCAAGTTTAGAGGACATAGACTGAGGAAGAAAAGTCATGTGACTACTCTAGTGACAAAAGACGAAAGCAGTCTTACCTGAGAAAAGCGCTATGTTACTTTAATAACTTCATATGAGTATTATTGCTGTTCTGTTATGTGTAGTGACTTTAATCTGTATGCCAAGCCGGCACTTGCACCACAACCTCACTGTCCTGTCCTGTGAACTGAATGTGGGGAAGGGATGGGGTTTTTATGGCGGGACACCACAGAGGGTGTTCTTTGCATTCTCAATGAGTGTAAAATGACCAGATGTTATCATGCAATTTTTGTTGTTTCTTGGGCATTAAAATAGAACAAAATAATCATTACTATTCAACAGATTATTTTTAATGGTTTCCATTAGAGCCTTTGTTTAGCAGTACTTTATTAGCCATGTCAGAGGTGACACACATCATTGTCAAATTTTGTGGCCGGCACACAATTACAGCCGTTTTAGGCCAATAGGCTAACAAAGTATTACAGCTTAATAGATTTTTGAAGGGATGCAAAGGCATGTAAAATTTGTAATACAAGCACGATCAGCACTTTCCATTTTTTTTTTCAGCAAAGATATCTGTATTTCGCTCATGCTAGCAACAACAAGCTCTTAAGAAAACACCATTTGTATGACAGCGTTGAATCACTGTTATCAGTCCATTCATGAGCTGTTGCCAACATAAAGAGCATCTGGTGATTTCAGATGAAAAATGAAAAACTGGAATGTTTGACATGATAGCACAGTTACAACAAATGAAAATAAACAAAAAAGCCAGGGTTGTTCAGTCCAAAGTGTTAGCTTGCTAAACTACAACTGTGAAGGAACTCTCAAATGAACACTTCCTGCCAAGCACATTAAATAATGGTTCCAGAGTGCTTCCAAACATGCTGTGCTAAGCAACCATGTGTTACACACAGTAACGCAATTCTGCCAGCTCTCCAGTTGAGCTGATTTTAGTGCGTAAAAACAACCGGCCTGTGTTACCCAAGAATAAAACTGAAGGTTTTATAAACTAGAATTTCTTTCTGAAATTCTTGTCACAGAGTCTTTGATCTAACTACTAGGCGTAAAGACTTGGAGCTGCTTTCTTCTAATGTAATTTGCAGTTCCTCACAATTCAGCGTTCATTTCAAATACAGAACATTTAAATAATCAGTATCAATGAAACAGTTGAGAAAAAGGGAAGAAAGAATTACACTGAAAATTCACAGGTGGCAGATCAGTAACTCTAAAATAATAAATTTTAGGATTCAAAAGAAAAGGAGATTGAGTCAAATAAGATGCATCTGAGAGATAAGACATGCCACTGAACTGAGTAAAAAAGAATTTTGCTTGCATGCATAAAGTCTACAAGATTTAATTACTGGAAACAGGGGGGATTACATGGCAATTCATTCAAGATGAACTCAAAGATCTTGGCTTTGATAATCCTCCTGTGAATCTGATCGCACACAGACCGTACAGCAGCTGACCACTTGCAAACAAATAAATACACAACCGTAATATCAGGAGTCTCTCAACAGCTGAACAGACATTAAGCTCCCAGTATTTTCAGATTGAAGCTGGTAAATCTTGATGTCTAATAAAAACGTTCAGCAAGACAGGGATCATCCATGGGCAAAATATATATTTTTGTGCAGGCTCAAGCGCCATTTAGAAGTATCACTGCGTTATCCTGGTAATTCGATAGGGGGCAAACACATTTTCCCCCCCGTTTGCAGCCAGTGGCTATTTTGATGCTCAGAAATTATGGCGCCAAAGTGGGCAGAGTGATGCAAAATGCAGTGTGAATTCATAATCCACCTGCAAAGTGCTATTTCTGAACGCATTTTAGTTATTTTAGTTTAGGCTTAGGTGTTCAAAATATCCATACACCAACATATTGTGGGTAAACTGTGATGGCTGCATTAATATTTATGAATTTACTTTTACACAAGGCATATATGCTGGAATGAAACTGACGCTGCATTAAAATCTGAGAGTTTTATAACATCACGTGGGAAACCTGTGTTTAGTTTGTTAGGGTTTAACTCTATGAATATTCATATAAATGCATGCATGAATGAAGTGACTCTTTTCCTAACCATTTTAAATCATTTACACTCCACGTTAGCTGAGCAAGTCAGTTCTGCTTTCATAGGCAGATTTTTTGACAGTAGTAGCAATTCATTTGTTTTGAGCCTGCTGCAATTAGTGCATAGCTGTAAGCATTTTGGTTATATCTCTGTGGTTATATCTCTGTGGAACTACTTTGTGTTGTAGGGCTGTTCGTTGTTAATTTTGCTAATACATTTTCATATCACTGCTTTCGGAACAAAACCTTGCATCTCCACAATGATAACTTTACAAGAGAGAGAAGAAAAATTACTTGACTTTTAATGTAAGTCAATGGAACCAGACATTTTCCATGTAAATTTAGACCATTTCTATTGGTCAATTCGACATGAAACTTACAAAACATGTAAAAGGGCAACATGCATTTTTAAATTATGTCAAAAACTGAAAAATGACAGTGATATACACATGGACTGCATGTCCTTTACTTGACTATTGCTCGTGCCACTGCCTGTGTTTAAACTCCTCTGCCTCTGATCAGCATCTCAGAGTAAACTACATGTATAAAAGAGTTCTCAATAACTAAAATGTTACTAACACTTCCCTTTTATGTTGATACATATGAACTAAAATGTCTGTTGTACATCTGGTATGGTGCCTCTTCATATTGTGCTATGACACATGTATTGTAAAGGTGCTGCCAATACCCATCCTCACCTATGACTCATTATCATAGTTGCAAAACGGAGTTTCTATACCAAGGGCTATTGTTTGTATTTATTTTTTTTTTAAAAACAAACATACACCAAGGCAGTATCTACTGAACTGGGATATTGTGAACAGGAATAGTGGGAATGTGATCATAGAGCAATCAAACACTGCAGGGTTTTTGTTGTTTTGTTTTTTTACCTATTCTTAATCTGTCTTTTGCAGCTGTGGGAGTGAGAGAGAAGGAGCACTAGACCCTAAGCCCCAGGCCACCCAACCCCAGGGCACAACCTCCAGAGCCTGCAAAGTGGAGATAATGTCAACAGAGAGTCAAATGAACTCGGAACACAAACGTGCTAAAAAGATATGTTTTCCACTACAGTGCACTGCATAATCCAAGCGACTCACAAAATCAATCAACTAGCCTAATTAAACCCACTGTAATCACAACAGCAGTTATGAGTTGTAACAGTTCTACAATGTATTTTACTTGGAGGAGGCATGATGATGCCTTTTTTGACTATCACAAGACACATCAAAAAGTGCTCAATGTGGCAGGTTCTGAGTGTGTGCCACAACTGCTTAGTATAAGCTTTCACCATATACTCTTTCACCAACAGTCAAAGAGAAATAAAAGTATCGGGGATATGCACACTGTGGAGAGAGGAAGTTCTCATCTTCACTCCCTCATCCTACAGTCAGATCAGGGGGTCAAAGTGATCAGTGTTTCAGCCAGAGGCTTGTCCTCTCAGATTAAGTATCAGGCAAAATGTTTAACAAAGTACTGCAAGTCATCAGTAACTCCAGGTCAAAAGGACAGCACAAGCAGTGCGAGTGTTGTGTCCCACCAGAGTGTGAATTCAGCCAGGAGTCCATAAAGTAAAACAGACCTCTGAAGTCATGCAATCTTCCATGTTGTTGGCCTCATGCCCATTATTAGGAAGTACGCCGATTTTCTCATTCAAACTTTTGAAAATTGCTGCTGTTGCACCCTGTGATGAATAAAAATGCTCCAAAGCCAGTACAGTTCTGCGTATGTTTTCCCAGAAGCGTCACTGAAATCTCTGTAATATCATGTCATTTATTAGTCAAAACACAAATCATGCAATGTACATGCTACAAGCAACCTAACACTGCATGAAAATAGGTCCACTATTAAACATCACTATTATATACCAACACCAGCTTCTCAAACTGAAGCTTAAAACTGCCAAAGCCTCTTAAAAGGTTCAGTATACATTTTTAATTCTATCAGTAACAGGAGGCATTCATGCTCTTGGACAGCACAGGAAGAAGGAGAGAGGCTACATGCTCCATGCATAGTCAAGAAGGAAAGATGGCCGTGAAATAGCCAAAGAGGAAAAAATACGAAGAACAAAATTTGTGAAAAGTTCTAAGATCAGGCAAGGACGTTTCAGCAGTGGAGAGACCTCCGAAAACTAACAGTGAGGCATTCAGTGGTAAAAGTGGACACGGCTGACATTGGTTTCCTAGTCACATTCGCTCACTCCACCTTAAATCATAGAGCAGTTCCACTCTGGAACTTGAGGCAATGGGATGTAACTGCTACACCATTTAAGTCAGAACAAAAAAATTTTAGTAAGACGCTGATTTCAGCTTCACTGACAGCTGAAAGGCATAAAAAGGAATGAGGAGGTTGCCCCTGTTTGAAAAGTGGGTTATATTACATTAGTTCTAAACTATATTAAGTAACTTCACAGAACCAATAGGTCAGTATTATTTTTTTCTGTTTGCTAATGTTTGTGATTGCAACTGGTTTAGCAGCAGCAGCAGCACCAGCAACTGTACGGACAGTTTGCTAACCCACAATTTAGCTAATGTTAGTTACAGCACCTGCTGTGTGGTTGTTTGCTCTAACGTAATGTTTGCAAAGGGTTTTATGGTCACATAGATAAAAAACCCAAAAACACAAAACAAATTTAGTAGCCCAGTGTTGTTTGCCTCAGCAGTGCGAGTCCCTGAATCTGTGCACGGGAGCTTCTGAAGGGGCACTGAAAGGAAGGGTGTATTTGTTTTGCAGTTGAGTTCAAATATCAACAGTCGTTCTCCAGAATCATATTCTTAGCCTTTAATTACCACATTTGATAAAGCTTACTGGTTTGCACAGGATATTTTGGTGAGGTTGCCAGACTTATGATGTCAATTCAGTGCACAGCAGTGTTAGCCAGCATGTAGCGAGTCATTTTTCTGTTTCTTTTTTCTTGTTTAAATTAAATACAGTGACATACTACTTTACCATTGGCACCTGGCTCCATCTATTTGCATATCAGGTGTGTCTTTCCCCATGTTTTACTTACCATCAGTGTGTTTTCATTCCCCCCAGGTCTACGTTTCCTTAGGCGCATACTTGTCTTAGGTATATTGTGAGACTCGTTTTGTGTTGTTGGCTAAAAGGGTGAGTTATCGTTTTCTCTGTAACCAAATGTGGTCCTATGCTGCTTGGATACTACAGTGATCACGTTAACACTAAGGGTTAAATCAGCAGCATTTAGCAAAATGGTCATTATCAGTTTATCAAAACACTGTATACACTGTAAAAAGCAAAGCAACTTCTCAGCTTTACAAAGTAAGTTTTCTGGTTAGCTTAAAATTTTAAGATATTGAAGTTCGAATAAGTTAACAAATAATTTCTGTTAACTTTATATAGATGTTCAACTATTAAGACAGAATGGATATAGTTTTTGTTGTGTAATCCAGCTAATGCTCATACAGAGGCAAATTCATGATTGGTACTTCAAGGCATCACAATATTCTTTATTTATTTACTTTATTTATTTAATTTTTATACTGGGTCAGAAGTCCATACACACCATGTTGAAAAACAGTAAATTTCACGCTGTATGATACGGGATGAGATGAATGGCTTCTGTAGTTCTATTTAACACAATCATAATCCATGAACACGAAGAAAGGAAAAAAAAAAAAAGAAGAAAAAAAAAAAAACATTGCTGCCCAGCTCTCAGAACATGAAAAAAGTGGTCTGGCTAGCCTATTACACACAAAGCTGAAGTTAGTTTCTTATCCGCCAGCCTCTTACCAAAACTTTCTGTTCTACCTTAAATGGTGCATCAGTTACACTCTGGTGCCTGAGGAAAATTTGAATAAGAAGCTAACTTTAGCACCAAGTACCTATGTTTGATTAGCCAAGCTGTTTGAAATGGCTAGCAAAGAAAACAAACTTTAGGTGGAAGAAGTGAAACACTCACACGCATCTCCTGTTTTGAAACATGTCTAATCCCTGTCATGCACAACAGCGATGGGCAACGAGTGACGGACTGAATAGTGAAAGTGTGCTGGTGTTGCACGAGCATCAAATATCTATGAAAATGCCAGCTCATTTGTGAAAACTTGCCCCTGATAACCCACCCAAATGTTTTAGTCACTGGAGCAAGGAGAAACCACGAGTCACAGCAGCTACTTTTCCACATAGGATTCAAACAGCTGCCAAGTGCCAAGTCTGAACAGGCCAAAAAAGGAAAATAGGGATGCTTATAGCTTATAGCCAAATGAATCCATCTCTATTCAGCGGCATTGTAGTCCACACAGCTTTTGCTCACATTTATTATTATAAGATGACAACATGTGTGTTTGCCAGATGGATCAAGCACAAAAATATAATAGAAGTCTTAAGTACATAAATAGGTTACAGACATGTGCAGTATAGCAGATCTTAGTAGACATTAGCTTAGTAGACAAGCATTTGTAAGAAACAATAAAATAAAAAGTACTAAAATGTGACATTTCAGTCTTGTGTGCAAGCTGTGTTAAAAAGAAAAACAAACCATTAATCTTCTCAGCAGGTAAATGCAGCTGCTAGCAGCATAATCATTGAAACTCCAAGCATTTCTTTGCGTGATGTGATGTGTTTTGACCCTTAAGAGTTCATTC
Source organism: Pygocentrus nattereri (assembly GCF_015220715.1). Taxonomy (NCBI): domain Eukaryota; kingdom Metazoa; phylum Chordata; class Actinopteri; order Characiformes; family Serrasalmidae; genus Pygocentrus; species Pygocentrus nattereri. The sequence goes on from NC_051236.1 coordinate 23,233,205, forward strand.
CCATCAGAAAGAATTTACTCAACAGGCTACATTCCCCAGCAGTGCCCTTTCACTGAGCTAATTAAAGGCAAAGTTCAGAGGCAGCCCTGGGCCAAGGGCACTGCATCACTGTCCATTTTGACTAATGGATTCATTAAAACGCATCTCCACTTCTTCCCCACCGAAAACCTGCTGGGCTGAGACATTCTTACAGCAATAATAAAAACACATGGTTAACATGTTCTACTTCATTTATATTTAAATTTAATTAAAATTATTTTAACTTATTTAAAATGACTTACATTACTGAAAACATTCTAGGCACTTCACTTATATTTCAATCTTTTAGATGCTTCATTTAACTCTGAACTGCTTAAGGTGCCCATGCTTCCAGCAGCACCCTTCAGCATTTTAGACAGTCTGCTGTGGAAAATACTTTAAAAATGTGGCTTTGTGAGTCTGTGAGGTCATCATGCCACACACACACACACATGCGCACACACACAAACACACGCACACTTTTCTCAAGTGCTAGCGTGACTGACAGTCAGGAGGAAAAGGCCACTCTGTAAAAGACTCTGCTCCTCATTCATCAGCATCTCTGACAATCGCTGTGGCATGGTTTTCATTAACTTCCTCAGTGTTGGAAGGCTCGACCTCACTGCTCATCAGCTGGAGGAACACTGAAGAATGATGTGACCGCACTCACACATTAGAACAGCCAGCTGAACCCTAGCCACAATGAGAGAGATTAGCATTTAGAACTGTCTTTACAGGGCTGAGAATAAAAGCTGTGGAATTGGTTTAATGGCTTTCATGCTGCTGTGTGCTGAGATAAGGTTCATTTGGACACTAAAATGCTGAAGTGAAATGTAGTTAAAGCTTCTCAAACAGTGAAAAAAAGGGCTTGGATTAACCTAGTTAATTAGAACGAGGCTGTGGAAACAGTAAAGTCTCCCGCAAAGATTCTGAAAAGAAGTGCTGAATGTTTTTTTTCTTTTTTCAGTTTGTTTGTGGTTGTTTTTTTTTTTAAACAAAGATTAAAGGTAGGTGTCAATTTCACCTGTATGCAAATAATTTTTTCTACACCGACCTTGGCAACATCTCCAGCAATATACATCAAAATCAAGCATCTTATTTATACCAGCAGCACACAAGCAGAACAAGTGCCCATCACAATTAAGCCTTTTGTGTCTCGAATTTGGCTTCAAATTATACATATTGGCCACAGTCCTCGTCGTAACTGTGAGGATGCCACAAAATGAAAGAGAAAATAAGACTACTCTAGTCTACTTCCAAGCTCACCCATTGCTCGTTTAGCTAGTCAGTTTAAAAAGGAAGAAAAGAGCAGTTTTCCAATCAGTCTGTCCACCCTCCCCCCAATCCAATGCCTTATTTTTAAGGCAGATCCATTAAATTGGACCCCCCCACACACAATCTGATTACCATAAACTGCATAAATTATTTCCTATTCAAAGTCACTCTCATAATTTACAATAGCATTTGCAACTTAACAATATAGACCATAAATTCCTCTTCTGAACACCCACGTGCTTCCACTCTCCTGTTTCTAATTCACTGCTCTGATGGCCGTCTTCACATGTTTGACTGAAGTCAATGACTTATCATCTTGATAACTGATTGGGAGTTGTAGGTCAGCCAGTGTATACTTTAATAAGAGAATTTTGACACAATTTACAACAGAAGCAATGTGACCAATGACAGTGGCCCTTAAAAAGATTAATGATGTTCTTCACAAAACGCTCTGGATAAGAGAACTTCATCACAGCTGTGCTCTTATCAAGATACTGATGGGAGCTTTCTTAAGCTAGAGGTCTGCTGCGTTTCTGACACTGTATAGTCACCCCTAACAAGGACAACTGTGCTTTATTAGTGTGTAAACCAGCCTACAAGCTGAAAGCTTTCAGGCTTTAAAAGTAGTTCTACATAAAAAAGTAAAATAAAATAGTTTACCAGGTTCTATGGCAGTCTTTAGCAAACGTTCACTGGTGCTCCTGATTTGAAACATATAGAACAAAAAAAACAAAAACCTACAGACACAAGCAAGATACATGTTTTTGAACACTCTTTATTCTTACTGTCAGTCAGATAAGACACTGGGCCTCTTTCACTAACCACTCTTAAGAACAAACGTCTTCTTAAAATAAATTACACAGTTTTCAGAAAGATTCTGACATTAAAAAATGTTTTCTTATTTGGGCTTTGCTCTTGGGTAAAAACAGAATCGATGTACACTTGAGCACAATGTTGTAAACAATTCTGAGCTTTAAGAACACGTCATGAATCTGATAGACTTTTTCTTAGGATCTTTCTCAAGAACACATTAAAGAAAAAACGTAGGATGATCTTGGTGAATGAGGCCCAATCTTTTATTCAGCAATTACTTAACATTTTCTTAAGGCTATCTTTGTTTAACTGGACAACAAGGACTACCTGTCATTCTCAATCATTCTCAAAATTCCACTGTAACCATGAATTACACGAATAATTTACTGAGACGTTCTCTCAGTGTATAAGGGGTCAGACACAGCTAAGTTTTGCTTGGCTAATTAGCCATCTTTGTATGAAAATATGAATTAAAGAGCTTAAAAAGTTTCATCTGCAGCTGCTAGTAAGAGCTGTGAGCTGAGTGTATGAATACATACAAGAGCTGTGTATATGAAGTACATAAGAGCTGCGTATATTAAGTACATAAGAACTGTGTATATGAAATATATTGCTGTTATCAGAAGAAAACCTCATATCTCCAAAATGAGAACTTTACAAGAGAGGAAAAAACTTACTCTACTTTTAATGCAAGTCAGTGGAAGCAAGCAATTTTGGTTTGTATCTTTTGGTCTATTCATCAAGAAATTTACACACAAATGTAAAGGGCAGCAGGCATTTTCAAATGATGTCAAAAACTGAAAAACGACATTGAACTAATCACCCAAACCCCCACTTGCTTCACATTACACTAGCATCACATGCATTTGCATAAAGTTCAACTCTGCACTGAATCTGTGCAGAAACCATCATGCAGGAGATGTCCAGTTTATCTCTACTTTTAAGTATAATGTGTAAATGCAATATTGCTTTTTTAAGCCTGACATAGCCATGCTCATTTACTACTAAGCAACCAAGTCATATCTGTTTTCCCCTCTTGGGGCCAACTAACAGATCAGACTAATGAACACTAATAAATGATTAGATCATTCTGGCATACAATGTAGAGTGTGTGTAATAACATAAAAATGTAAAGAAAGCTCATACTAAGGTGTTATTTAGCCAATTCCAGTGTAAAAAATTCATTCAGAAGCTAAACAGAAATTATGACAATGGGTAAAACTGTGCCAATGCTAAGGAACACAGCGATTTTGAAACATTATCCCAGTTCTCCTCTGTAACCTGCAAATGATAATTTATTTTGATCCAGATGTGCGCAAGTCTACAGATGTCACAATGAAGAGAAGCACATGGTGAAACAAGAAACAGTAAAGGGGAAGCTTTCCCATCCTCGGAAAACAGTGAGGCACTGTTCTGTTATACAGTGGAGATAGAAAAAAGCAGGAAGAAGTAAGAAAAAGAAAGAAGAGCTGAGGCCGCAGAGCCAAAGACATGAGTGTGAGGAGGGCTTAAATAGCCCAAGAGGAATGAGACAGGATACAAGCAAAGGCAATCCATGACAACATCTGGCTATGACCTCAAGGTTTGAATAAATACAATACAGTATTAGCTAAGCTGGGAGGGTAGGGGAAATTTCTAAAAGCAAAACAGAGAAAATGCAGTAAGGAGGGAAAGAGTGAGTTTAATACATCTTATCAGAATTACATAAAAACAAAAAACAGTTTTCGTTGTCGGTTCAGTCAAACAGAAGTTCAGCCCAATACTGACATAAACTTTGCTGTATTTGCACTGTTGTGTGTAGGTATTGTGCCATTTTTGGAAAGTGGAGTAAATTCATATCTTGTACACAGTCTATTCATCATCTGCTTTTTGTGTAATGCAGAACTCATTACATCATTTGCAAACTCTTCAGATCATTAGCGTGTGCTGCTCACAAGGTCTGTAAAAAGGATTACACACACATCCTTGGTCACTGGCTAATGTGTCTTCCAGGCAGAATTGATCTCCAGCATCTGTACCAGTTTGCTCACAGCAGCACTATTCAAAACCAATATGTTTAAGATATACCAATGATTTGAAAATTGCAAATGCATTAAATCTTTATAGAGCAATGCTTACATGATCTGAATTCAATAAAGGCTTGCTTCAACAGAAGATTAGAATTCCTCTGAGAGTGCATGTGTCAGAGTTTACTACAGTCAGCGTTGAATCAGCCTGATTCATCTTTCTGCACCATTAAACTGCTTTTTAGAAAGCAGCAGACTCTGAAAAGAGTCAGCACTCACCATTAATACAGCTCTAAACACTTCTGCATCCAGACACATCCACATACTTTCAATAATCAGGGTATTCTTGCATATTACAGCCGATCAGTTGTGACAGACACTCAAACTTAACAGCAGCTGTCCTGTTTTTACAGTGTTTTCTAGCACTGACTATTTAGAATTTCACATATAAGGGAAAAAAGCAAATCTTCCATCTTTTGAATCAATCTTTTATCTTGGGAATCCTGCATCAGTTTGACATGTTGAGTTATACACAATATGTGTCAAATCATTTTTAGTCCTTGCATTTCTCACAGTTCCAAAACATTTTATCCAGAAAAAACTAAAAATATTTTACTAGAAACATTAAAAAGGCAATTTTGTTTTTTAATTAAATAGTTACTGTAATTAGATTACATAATGTTACACAAATTCATTTCATTTACAATACTACTACTACTACTATTATAATTATTATTATTATTATTATTATTATTATTATTATTATTATTATTATTATTATTATAAAGAAAAAAAAACAGCAATTGTGAACAGAGCGATAGCATTGGCCATAGCAACATTATCGGTAAGGAAAAATGGTTAATGCACGACAAAACAAATGACATGCGAGCTGGACATAATTCCTAAACTGCAAAACTTTAATTCTCCAACATCCCAGACAGATTCTAGCCTTGTGTCTTCATGCTGAAATTATAGTAACTGACATGTTTTGTGTAGCATGCTACAGGGGGGCTTGTTTGAGGGAACTTCACTTCAAAAACCCAAAACTTCAAAACCTAAAAGTATTGCTTTTCTTCCCCTAAGATGCTTTACTCAGTAGCCGACATGAGACATGACATGAGGCATCAGATGAATGATGAAATATGCAATGGCATAAAGCAAGTAAACAAAGCTGACTGGGCAAAGTCCTTTAGACGGCGGCCGACTGGAGCAGCTTCAACGATCTTGTTATTTTATAATCTAACAATCAAACCTTTCTGCAAAAGCAATCAAAGTTATTGCATGTTACTATTATGACTCTTATGCTCTTAATGAACTCTGCCAAACTGAAAAAAAGTAAAATACCATGTGAAGCATTATGTTTCAAGACAAAAAAAGCTATAATTAAAAAATAGTTAAGTGATGTTAAGTGGTCAGTTTTAAGAATACTCATCATGCTTAATTTGGTGTAACGTAAATGCTGTCATCCCTAATTAACGCTGAAGTCTTCAGTAGAACAAGGCCTGCATATCAATGCAAGGGCGGTTTATTCTTTGGGTCATTGAGTTTGTGGCGAGTTCAATTTAACATGGATTAAGCAGTTGCGGGGGCTGCAATCTACAGACATTTATTATAATTACACACAGACAGAGCCGGAGGAGCTGCAGATTTACTCTGAACTGCTAGCGTTTTTAAGTATTGGCGGCTTCATCTGAGCTGCTGCTTCGAACAATGCGAACTCCATAATGATGACAGAGCTGCAAATGATTAATGTTGATGACTAGTCTCAACCTCATATGAAGTCCTAACTGACTGAAGGATTCTCACTACTTCTGCATTTTTTTGTTAGACACATTCCACATTTGCTAGTTTATGTTAAAATGCTACTGTTATTGCTACGTCTAAATCCACAGCCAAACAACCATGACTTTGGAACTCATCTTCAATGGCTGACAGTAAATCATTCTGAAGTACAGTGACCCTTCCTGCATTTTTGGCATTTATAAATACCAAGTAGCAGGTTGCTGTCTAAAACCTGACAAGGTGGGGTTCATTTTAAGTCCTTGAAAATACACTGGAGGACAACCTAAAACAGCACAGGTAAAGGGGAAGGGAGAAAACAAGAAAGGCACACCAATGACACTCACTCCAGCTGTCTATCAAATGTCAGAAGACAGTGATTTTTACTCAACATTGCACATACGGCATTAAATTCAACTCAAGAGGACTAATGACGCTCTGTAATATGCTGCTGCTTAATGTTCTAGATTCCACATAGCGCTTAGCGTTCTCAGTGCATCCACAACATACTGTGCAAACAACTTACACTGCAGTTAATCATCAGGCCTTAGACACCTTGAATAACGCACAAAAATAGAAATAAAAAAGCTAAAACCAAACAGTAGAAAGAAGTGGTGGAATTTTATAGGCATTTTATCATGGACATCATGGACATCATGGACAAAGAGCTAAAACCATCATTAAACTTTTAAAGCAGCATTACCATCTCAATATTATGGTATACCATTTGCCTGATATTAATAACCCATGCATAGCAAATTAATTTACTCCTAAGTTATGACATTACACAGAGAGTTCTGCTTTGACATGGAAACATCATTGCGTCTTTGACATTACCATCTTTTTGGGGGGTCTTTTGGTTAAGGCATAACAATCAACGCTTTTCTGGCAAACACTACCAAACAGATTTTACCCTCACTCATAGAAGGACAACAAACACAATATGCTCTTGATCTGCAGCGAGCAATGGATGAGTTACAAGTCATTATTCAATTTCAAATGGAAACTGGAGAAACAGAGCCAGCACAGTTACTGTCTAAACACTTCTGAGTGAAAGGGTGACAGAACACCCTTTCACTCAGAAGTGCTTTTGCTATCCTGATCATCAGGAACACTGGAGCAGTTTGAGTTCAGCAGGAAAAGCAGTTTTACTTTTAATGTAAATGCCCATACAATTACCTACTATTTTACTTACTTAAAACAGCAGTGCATTTCTGATAAATGTATTGAATTTCATCCACAGTCTATGGAATATTTTCCACATCATTTTTACACATAAAGCACTTGGATACTGTTAATGCAAATGTGTGTTAATGTGGGGCAGTCATGGGCTGGAGGTTAGGGAACCGGTCCTGTGACCGGAAGGTTGCTGGTTCGATCCCAGTGCCGACAGTATGTGACAACTGCTCCCCCGGCACTGCAGATAAGGCTGCCCACCACTCCAGGCAAGTGTGCTCACTGCCCCCTAGTGTATGTGTGCTCACTAGTGTGTATGTGGTGTTTCACTTCACGGTTGGGTTAAATGTGGAAGTGAAATTTCCCTGTTGTGGGACTAATAAGGGTCTCTTAATCTAATTAAGTCTAAGTACTAGGTCATTCTCAACAATGGGTCTCCGAGCACCAGAATGACAGACTACTTAAAAAAAAAAAAAAAAAAAAAAAAAAAAAAGATACATAACACTCAAGAAACAACCAATTGCATGGCTGCACTACCCTGTTCCTGAAGATGCAGTGTTAGCTTCTAGCCCTAATCTAACCAGCCTGGGGCCTGTCTCCCAAATCAAGACTGACTGCATATTCACCTAACTTTCAACGTAGTTCAATGACATCCTGTTCATTTTTACCAGGCTACATCACCATGGAATCTTTTGCACACCACACCTAAACTGCTCCACTGCAGGATCAGTTTTGGATTATGGGTCGTAAACAGCTTGTACGCCAATCTTCTGAAGGAGTTGGGCCACCTCCAATCCTTTTCAGTGAAGATTTTTTGAGAACCTCTGCAATTACCAATTAATTCATTAATTAATTCATTACTAGTCCATATGCAATTGAAAATGTACTTAGCTTAGGCCGTGCTGCGAACATCCAAGTACACGAAAAGTACTGCTCTTCAGTAAAGGAACAGGAAATTACACTATGTAAATATGCTATGTAGATAAACACATACAATATTATAACACAGGCTTTGCCATTAACACATTGGCAACAGAGCTGCTTTATGCTGATGTAATTGTGTGCTGTAAACTTCAAGGTGGTAGATCTCCAGCTAGACCCCAGCTGTAGGGAATTTGGTTTCATATATTGCAACAAACCTATTATAAGAACAATGAAATCACAGAAGGCATAACGAGGTTGTTTTGTTGCTTCAACCATAAAATACTCTTAAACAAAGCAATGCACCATGACCCAACACTATGTGGGTCCCACAGCTATCATCACTGAGCTACCTGAGACTGAAGAGGATGGAACAGAAAGACCTTGGGCTCAGTAGGAAAACAAAGAAACGCAGGATGTTTTTCAGTTTGACACTCAGACGGCAGAGAGCCAATGGGCAGTCTCCAGTTTAACCCTAATGTGCTATGCTCTAAAACAGAACAGTTAAGAAGCTAAACAAACTGAAACTTACATTAGCAGCATAATAAAACTACATCCCAAAAAGACTTCCCTTATTTAAATCTCATGTATATAATGATTATATTTATGAAAAGTTTCTAAATAAGTGCATACAAGTTCATGCTTGCTGCATTCTTCACAAATCTCTGGCCTACCACTCTTTTTAGTACCCCCAGCTGTAGACAAGCTACATTACCCTAAAACCCTCAGGCTTCGGCCTACAGCAACACAGAAGAGCTGCACGGAAGGATACAGTGCAAGAGCAGTAACACACTGACACGTCAAAGCAGCATCAGGTACATGTTCATTTACACTGATTCATATCACTTACTTCACAATGAAGAAAACTAAAATATTTCTATTCTGGGAGCAACTCCATGCCAACTTATGGGTTTGTTTTTTTCTTTTTTCTATTTTATTATTTATCTATTATATATGCTTTTAAGGATGTGCATGCTTTACTTTCATGTTTTAGAAATTTATTTAATGACACAACCTAATCTTAAATCTATTGTATGGATTGTGTGGTGGGATTTGATGGTGTGAACCTAATATGGCCCCTTAATGAAAAGACGGCACCGTCTGGGAAATGGTCAGATCTATAACCTAGGATTGGCCCAAAGTATCTGAACAATTAAATATCCAGTTGTTATATTGGTATTCGATTAAGATTTAATATTCAGTACAGGGGGTGTATCGCAACAGAATCTGGTACTGGGTACCGGTCAGATACTGTGCTTATTTACTCATGCTTGTGAAAGTGCATCAATACCAACATCTGATACCACCTGATACCATGTGACGTATGGCCACTGTATGCTGCTGGCCTAATGAACAAACAAATGAAGCTGGCAGTGAAGGTGGGTCTGTTCTCAGAGCAAAGTGCTACTGATACCATGGCTGTTGGATGCCAAGTCATTGGTAACTTGGAATATTCCCACCAGACACACATTGTGCAATTTCTGGCCATTTTTAAGAGCACACAACCACTTGCTCAATACATATAGGTTAATAAAATGGAGCCAGAATCGACATTGACTGAAAAAGAACTTAAGTATAAACTTCGATAGTGATTTTTTTTTTTAATGTCTCTGTAAAATAGGCTGCAGAGAGGTACTTGGACGTGCAGCGTTTTGAATGAAACAGCTTTACTGATAACAGTTCGTAGGCAGGGCTGAGTTTCATGCAACATGGCAACCAGGCCAGGTGTTTTTTGTATGGTACGATTATAAGAAACGTGAGAAACATGGGTCAAAACTATGAAATGCACTTTACTTACTGCTGGACTGAAGTGCTTTTCTGACATGGAACAAAACTCTCAACCACAATGCCACTCAATCCATGATAAATAATGTAGCATAGGTAGCTAATACACTTCATTTAAAATCAGCTAGATTTTGATGATTTAACTGTAGAGGGTCACTGCAGTCATTTACCCCAACACCTACTTAATTCTATGCTATCTAGTATCCACATCAACAAATGCCTAAAAACATGTACTTGGTCTGAAAAAAAAAATTGTTTTGAAGCATCTAGAATTCAAAAGATTTTTTAGCTGCAAAAAATCCTGCATAAACAACAACACATTAGGGAATAATTGTTATTACATGGAAAAAGGCCAAAAAAATGGTTTAATTTAGGTTCTGCATCACGTCACCTCAGAGCACTAAAACTGCACTGTTCTCTATGTGGCCACTGAAGCTAAAAGCAAATACATCTGAGAAATTATATGTTGGGAGCGCTTTCAATTATCATACAATAAGAAAATGCTGAGGGCAAAATTTACAATAATAAGTTTGATTAATCTGAACTATGTGTATAAATATTAGGAGTGCAACGGTATTCATCCCATGACGGTACAGACGGAACGGTTCGGTGCATGCATTCGTACAGAGGATCAGAGAAGACTGATGAACGTAATGCAGAACCAAATTTCACAGGCGCGAGTAGCCTTGAGGCCGTTGGCAAGTTAACAGCGGCAGTCTGCAGAGGAGGCTTTGTCTCTAGCTAGCACCAAATGATCCGGACTATCAAGATTCACAACTGCAGCAGCGTGACCACTCCTGATGCCTGATGAGCAGTGAGGCTGAGTTTATGGTGTATGGACAGAGAATGAGAGGTGAGGAGAGACACTATTGAGGTACATAAAAGCAAAAGGGATTTTTCCAAAAAAGAAAAGAAAAGAAAAAAAAGCCCACAGGCTGAAATTAAATAAGTGAAACTGGACTTTTCCCTATCCACAGCTTGCAGTATTTCTGTGAAGAGCTTCAGCATGAAGGCTTACGATTTTTCTGTGTTTTCTCTGCTCCTAACTTAACTAAAAGAACAACCAAGTTGACCATCACTGTACACGTTAGTTAACGCTACTGACTGTCCCTGTCAAGAGTGAAAGACTACTTCAGATGGGTTTGAGGGTTTTCGTTGCCTTTATCCCCTCTGTATCGTACTGAACTGCGATGTCCAAATCGCAGTGTAAACCAAACCCCGACTTCTGTTTACTGTTACACCCCTAGTAAGTACAGGGAGTACCACTAGTCTCCGGCATGTGCAACACTAAAACCAGGGAGCTCAGAGCATCAACCCATCCGTCACACATTTTTGACCTACTTCTGCTTTCAGTACACCATTGTCTATCACACCAGTAATGCTCATGTTGGCTAGTTGCGCTAAGTGATCCTACCTACCCAGAAAGAGCAAGACAGTCAAACAGATAGATGCTAAAGGTAAATTAGCTCTGCTAACATTACAATCCTTGCCCTTTCAAAAACAGCCAGACTGTGAAGATACAGTAAATAGATGCCAAGCACAAGGAAAGATGCTGAACTATATGACCTAGAATATAAGACTAATGACTTTGATGATTATGCTCGAGCTATTTATGTATAAAAGCAGGTTCCCCAATAATCCAAAGTGTTTTACCAATGTTAACACACACACAAAAAAACAAATCTCGGCCACCGAACACCCATATGCATTACTAAAAAGCTTTAAAGTTGCTGTAATGAAGTTTGGAATCTTGCATTTGAAAATCACTCTTTAAGATAATAACAATTTGGTAATAAAATTAAAATTGGGTCAGTTCTAGCAGAACGACAAGGAATACCAGAGCCCTCACCCCCCACCACTCACTGTGTGACTAACTGCTGGAAGCAGAGAGAGAAGCATGAGACTGATGTCTCAGAAGAGTCCTCAGCTTCTATTTCACCCCACTCGTTCTCTTTAAACAAACTTGCATACATGCAGACATGCACACACAGGGCTGTGACGGTAGAGATTTTTTCTTACTCCAGTGAAAAAGCTAAGTATTCCTGAGGTTTGGCTGTGTATTTGGCTTAGAGCTAGATTTGTGGCCATTGTTGAAAAAAAAAAAAAATTACAACAAACTGTACAGGCAATTCAACACAAGAAGTGTGTTTACTATAAGCACTTGTTTCTCCAGAAGCCCTCAAACACAGGATGGAAGACAGTCAATGATAACTAAACAATGACCATTGTGATTATATTTCACATTACACACCATATGCCCTCCTGCAACTTTTAACAGTAAAAAAAAATAGGAGGAAAAAAAAAAACAATTACAATTTGAATAATTGATGATGGTAATGAGCTCAACCTTGCAGTAAGCATGCAGTTATCATCACAGCCGTACACACACACAAACACACTCCCCTAACTTTCCAAGTATTCAAAGGATTTTAAATATTTAGCTCTGGCTCCAGAATATAGACAAAATGCCAATAGTGTGATTATACTCCAACAAAATGTGACTGCGAGAAGTCTTGCATTACATTTTAAAAACACACCAGGAATAACCGTCAACAACATTCACAACACACAGCATTACAGGTTTATCTGCATATATCAGTATCAGTATTGCCAAGTACTGCAAAGGTCAACTTTAAAAACATTAACCAACTATACATTTCACAGCTCTGCATATAGTGCGTGTTCTGCCACCATAAATAAAAAGGTGTATTGCTTTGCTTACTACAGCACTGTTCACATTAGAGCTCGACTAATGTCTAACAAGAATCAGGAATGCTTGCCGTGATCACATTTCATTTAGGCCTAAAGGGACATTTGCTCAGGCTTAATCAGCACTGATTAGTACACTTAAACCACTTAATCAGCACTGTTTCACAGGGTTTTTATAGTTTACAGCCAGTACAGTTATGAGGTCTGGTCATCCACTAAACCTGACCTAGAAAAAAAAAAAGAAAAGAAAAAAAATGAAGAAATCTTCCAGCAGTAAAATCCCAGTTAAATGTTTAACTTTTCTTGTATGTCACAAAAGCAATGATGTTAATAAATAATCTAATGCTTCCTAATGAACAGAAGCAGTAGCAGGGAAGTTAAGAGTCACACAAAGGCACTCAACTCAAAACAGCATCAAACGATGGGTGGAAAAAACAGCTGGTTAATAATGAACCAGCGATTCATGATAACGTAGGAACTACAAAAGAGAACTAGGCTATTTCTTGATCACAGAGAAGGACAAGTCTGATTCCAGCTGAGCTGCATCATTTTAACATATTGACAAAACACAATGACAGCTTAAACGCCATACGGGAAGCAGCTTTCAGTTACGTGAACAACATGCTGTAACACTTTTTTCCCTACATAACCAAAGCCTCTTTAGTCAACTCATCTCCAAAATTACTCAGAATATGTACACACCAGAAAACTAAAAAAGGCAAAAAGCTTATTTGTTATACAAGTTGCTTGTCCCAAAGGCATTATAATATTGTGGTTAGATAACCGCACAAGGCCAGGAACCTATGAAGAAATCATTCGGCTCCACAAACACAATTCAAATGTATTAAATGATCAGCCTGCTGCACATCTGTTTCTGTTCTAAATGAAGATTGATACTGACATTAGCTGCAGCCAGAACCACCTAAAAATCTGTCAGTGAACCAAACACGTAGATTGCACACATTCTTAATGTGATGACACATAATGACTCATTTTAGCTATATAAACACTCATATCCTATACACACAAACTAAGTTTACACAGCACGTCAAAGTGCCGTAAATCCAGTCTTTTTCCTCATATGTGACACAGATGTGTCATCTGTGTGGCTGTGTGAACGGGAAAAAAAACGCATTGAATCTGACATTCTCAATTCCGATTTGAGACACTTTCATGTGTGGTACTGAAATTCGATGCGTATCCGATCTGCGGCAATGCGACTCAGTCTGAGCGACCGGATCAGAATTCATGCGACTTTTACGTCAGCACAACTCATTTTTTGTCACAACTCAATTTGTCATTTTGCGCTGCTGAGACTCAAACATTTAGGCTGAAGTTTCTGTATGAAAAAATTAGGAGACTCATTGCAGGCGCTCCGTGTTTGAAAAGGTTTTGAACGAAACAGCCGAACGTGGCCAGAGGAGCCCGAGGCTGCAGCGTCAAAGAACAGTTTAAAGAATCTGAGGACACGAACCAAAGAAGTGGCCATGACCAAATACTGAACTCGAACACACTGTGGGGGCTGAGCCCAGCTGTCAATCACTGGAACTTCATAATTGCTCCCGTGATGCTGGCAAAGATGAAACCGGGAGTGACTAGTGTTTGCTAGTTGTCATGATTGTTTACCTTTGGATGAGCCACGTGAAGTACTGTTCATTTGCGCATACGGGTCGGTTTAGGAGCGTGATCTGTTCAGACGGATAACGCACACAGGTCACATTTTAAAGATAGTGTGAACAGGCTAACAAAAAATCAGATTTGGTGAAAAAAATCAGATTTGGGCCACTTTGGCCTGCTGTGTAAATGCAGCCCAAGAAGGCCTAAAAACTAAAATGCAGTGCTGAGATTTAAAGACATCTGAGACATCTTCAATGTCTCGCTGGCCCAGGCAGCTGTCCCATCCATCTTCAAGTCTGCCACCATTGTGCCAGTGCCAAAGCACTCAACTGCTTCAGCCCTGAATGACTTCCGACCTGTTGCACTCACCCCAATCATCTCCAAGTGCTTTGAAAGACTAGTTCTTTCCCACCTGAAGTTCTGCCTACCTGCTACGCTGGACCCACACCAGTTCGCATATCGGAGCAATAGATCCACTGAGGACGCCATCTCCACAGCACTACACACTGCACTGACCCACCTGGACTGTCAGAACTCATATGTGAGAATGCTCTTCATTGATTTCAGTTCAGCATTTAACACAGTGATCCCGTCCATGCTGATATCCAAGCTCAACCATCTGGGCATCAGCACATCACTTTGCAACTGGATTTTGGACTTCCTGACTAACAGACCCCAGTCTGTTAAATTAGGCAATCTCCATTCATCACACATCACCCTGAACACTGGCGTTCCACAAGGCTGTGTTTTGAGTCCGATACTGTACTCCCTCTTCACCCATGACTGTGTACCTGTTTATGGCTCAAACACCATAGTCAAGTTCGCAGACGACACCACGGTGATAGGCCTGATCACAGATAATGATGAGACGGCCTACAGGGACAAAGTACAGCATCTCTCCTCATGGTGCCATAACAACAACCTGGCGCACAACACGCACAAAACAAAGGAGATCATCATGGACTTCAGACGGACTAGGAACCAGGCTCACACCCCCATCTCCATCAGTGGAGTTGCAGTGGACCAGGTGTCCAGCTTCAAGTTCCTTGGTCTCCACATCTCCAAGGATCTCACCTGGTCCTTGAACTCCTCCGTCCTCATCAAAAAGGCGCAGCAGCGCCTTTATTTTCTACGGAGCCTCAAGAAAGCTCACCTGTCTCCCAGGATCCTGGTGAACTTTTACCGCTGTACCATTGAGAGCATACTCACCAACTGCATCTCTGTATGGTACGGCAGTTGCTGCGCTGCTGACCGCAAAGCACTCCAGCGGGTAGTAAAAACGGCGCAGCGCATCACAGGCACCGATTTACCCACCATCGAGGACATATACCACAAATGCTGCATGGGCAGGGCAAGAAACATCATCAAAGATGTTACCCACCCAAATCATAGACTTTTCAGCCTCTTACCATCTGGCAGGCGTTACAGGAGCCTCCGCTCCCGCACCAGCAGGCTTAGGAAAAGCTTTTTTCCTGAGGCGGTTATCCTGACGAACGCTACACAGTCACTTTAAAAAACTGCACTTCCAACACCTTCTGCACTGATGATATACTTCATTCATACAACTTTCATTTGTATTGCTGCTCCCTGATCTGTACAGTATCTATTACATCTACATGTCTATATTTGTATACGCATGTGTATATAATAACCTACATTCATATTACTGCATATCTCACTTTATGTATGTGTTATGTATATATGTATATTATATACTATATATTCAATATGTACATTCCTGTATATAAACATAATACACAGATAGATAGATACATATAACACTGCATATATAACACTATATTTTATATTGTATGTCTCATATTTTATATTACATATTTCACATTTCACTTATACACACATGTATATAACGGTTATATTTATGCACTGGTCACTGTTACCACCGCACTTTATGTAAATAATGTTATATATTGCACTTCTGGTTAGATGCTAACTACATTTCATTGGCCCTGTACTTGTACTCTGCACAATGACAATAAAGTTGAATCTAATCTAATCTAATCTAATCTAATCTAATCTAAACTGGTTAACAGGAAAACATTAAGGCTTTGTTTACACTGCAGGGCAAATCAAATTTATTTCTTGCATTTGACTTTTTAAACCAACTTCATATTTGAAGTTACAAGAGACCAAATGTGACTTGTATAGTCAGACCGCAGTCACATTCGTTGGCATATGCACATCAGTAGCCGTAGTAACAACGCACACATGCATACAGTGGCCAGGTTGCAGAAAAACTTAGCAAAGCTACTGATGACAATTAGCTAATACATTGATCACACTATATTTAACAACAATGTTCACTTTTCATTAACTACAGCATGGAATGAACATGACAGTGTAGGTAGACCAGGGGAGTATTTCACAAAGCATGATCTCTCTGTTTAGCCATTTAACTTAAGCCCAAAGTCGTGTACATCCAATAGAATAAGTGCTGAGAGAAAGTCCTATTGGACAGGCTTCAGTTATCTGGCTAACTGAGAAATCCTGCTTTGTGAAATACCCGCTAGTCACCAGGCTGCTAAGGAGTTGTAGGCTGCAGCAGAAATATTTAGAGACAGGCTTGAAGTCTGAATCTTTTAATGTGGCAGCAACGTTTCTCATTAATTACCTAGACTGTCAGCCCGCCATAGTGTAATTTGTCCTGCCACATTTTTAGAATGAAACGAAAATATCTTTAAACTTACAAAGACATAAACAACATTGTGTTTTGCACTGTACGCGCACACACACACACACACACACACACACTGGTCTTGTCAACTGGCTGCATCCAAGACATGAGGCATTTTGAGGACAATGGCATTTAATTAGAGGTAAGTAACATTAACTTTTCAGTATTCACTGCAATTATCCACCAGTGCACACACAATCGTACCGTTATCCACGTAAGACAGCAAACGGAAAATGTCAAAGTTATCACGGATAATTAACATTAATCCAACTTTAGTTATGAGATATTAACATCAGTGTGTCTGACAGGCGTCTCCTCACTTAAAACAATGCACCGTTGAATTTGTTGAGTTTTAACTTGTTTCTCAGTGGGAAAAGTTGCCATCAACACTGCTAACACATCCAGCTGTTCTTTAAAATACAACTACATGCTCCAACCAGAGCTACAGTGATATTTCAGTGAGTTATTTGTTAAGGTCTTTGCGCATCAAGCAAACATACACGATTGTAATGCACATGTTTTGACAATCTTAACTATCTCCAGCCTCTGAAAAGCAAGTGGGCTCTTTATGTGACATTAGGCTATGTGTAACTAATCAAGGTGAAATTACCACTACTAAGCTTAATATTTGTGCCATGTATGCTAGTCATTTTTTGTTTTTCACCATTTGTGAACTATTAAACATCTTTACCATATTTGTGTGTCATCACCATTCATACCCACATAACCAGTGTGTTTATCACAAAATTATTAAAGCACAAAACTGTGTAATGTGCAGCATTCCTTCATAAATCTAGCATCTTCATTTTGCTCTTAAAAGACTGAAGAATCAAGATTGATGCATTTAACTTCAAAATATACAAAATTTTCTCCCTAGAGGGTCTAGGGAGAAAGATTTTCTCCTGTTTTTTCCCTAGAGGTCTACCCACCACAGACTCACAAAATCCTACAGGAAACACTGTAGCAGTCACTGTAAAACACACACACAAATTACCTAAATGTCTCTTAAAAGCTTCCACACTCAGATTAAGATGTAATATGTGAATATGCACCACTGACTTTCTGATGTCACGAACCGCTGCACCCGGAATGACAGAAAACACATGAAATCCGAACTGACCGCTCAAACTTCGTCACATAGCCAGAAATCTGAAATCCATTGACAAATGTGGCTTGAATTCAGTTGGAAAAATATAGATTTCATGTGACTTTTTGCTGTTCTGAGTGCAGAAAATCTGCCCTGCTCAAATTTGAGCAGCCTGTCTGAACAAGGCCAAAGAGAACAAATTAAACTACTAAGTGTGAATCGGCCTTTCACACTAGTGGAATATAACGTGCTTGCATTAACACATTGCTGTCAACAGAAAGCAGAGCTGCAGAATATGAACAAAACATTGGTGATTTTGTGGCTACATATTTTGCAATACACTTTCAATGAATAACACAACATAGATAAGATTGGCTTGCAATAGCTGGCCAATAACATTTACTTTTCCTAGATAACGTTAACAGCTTAATTCACCAGACTGTTCACGGACAAAGTCACTCAGAGCTGTAACTAGATTTTTGTACTCCCAGCACAAAGTTTTTATAAAATCTTATCCCCAACCGTTTTTGGGCTTTTATTCTATATTAATTAAGCTGGAGTTTGATTCCCCAAGTAGCCATTCGTGAACTAAGGTCAATTTGTCAACTGAGGACTTGACTGTTCATTAAGTTAAATGAAAATGCATTGGATTGGTATTCAAAAATACTAAAAAAAAAAACTATACATCTCAGACAATGTTTTACTGAATTATCCATCCATCCATTTTCTAATCTGCTTCTCTGTCAGGGTCGCGGGGGGGTGCTGGAGCCTATCCCAGCTGTCTTCGGGCGGAAGGCAGGATACACCCTGGACAGGTCGCCAGTCCATCGCAGGGCAGACAGACAGACACAGACAGTCACTCACACACTCACACCTAGGGGTAATTTAGCATGTCCAATCAACCTAACTGCATGTCTTTGGACTGTGGGAGGAAACCGGAGAACCCGGAGGAAACCCACGCAGACACGGGGAGAACATGCAAACTCCACACAGAGAGGACCCCGGTCACCCGGTCGGGGAATCGAACCCAGGCCCTCTTTGCTGTGAGGTGACAGCGCTACCCACCACGCCACTGTGCCGCCCGTTTTACTGAATTAATAACACCCTTATTAGTCCCACAACTCGAAAATTTCAGCTCCGCATATAACCCATCCTAACCCGTTCACACACTAACGAATGCGCACACACACTAGGGGGCAATAAGGACACTTGCCCAGAGTGGTGGGCAGCCTTATCCGCATGCCCGGGGAGCAGTTGGGGGTCAGGCACCTTGATCAAGGGCACTTCAGTCACGTACAGCCAGATCAGGGGATCAAACCGGTGACTTTGTGGTAACAGGGCTGGTTCCCTAACCTCCAGCCCATGTACATATGAAACAAGAACCAATCAAATTTCAAGAAAAGCAGTGAGCGAAATACACACTGCTCACAAAATAATCCTCCTTAAACTACATAATTCAAAATTAAACATAATCTAGTCTTCCGTTTTCTTTTTTCCAGCTTCCCCTCGATAATTTTAGGAAGTACAGGGAGAGGATGTAGAATTGGCTGAAACACCTTTCAAAACTCTCTTTATTTTTCAACACTTTCAGTTGTAGGCATCTAATGGCCAATTCGGTCACGCTTCCGTAACAGCAGCCAGCACAACCAAACGTTCTAGTTAATCTATACCTCTTCTTAACTGCTTGTGTTAAGCTCCGACCCAATAAACACACCTCACTGCTGTCACTGCTTTTATGATCTCATGTGCAGACTTACAATCTGAACTGCCACGGACACAAGGAAAACATACACTGTGGTGCGTGCACACAATTTAGCTTTTACCTCAAACTCATAAATCCCACACAGCCACCAGGCTGACAATCCACAATGCAGTAACTCCCATTAATCATGGTTGGGAAATAGTGGCTCAATGGAGAGCCCAGGCCAAATTCACTAAACCTGCAGCCATGCCTCCAAAAAAGCACAGTTTCACTCAAACATCACATGCTAAGGGGAACATAATGCATTATCTTTTCATGACAGCTGGAACAAAGAGGACACCAAAGTACAAAAAGACATACTGCCATATAAGGACAACAAAAAATGAAGCTCAACTGTCTTTTTTTTTTGCATTTTCAACGTCAAGCATCTGCATTCACATAAGCCCAACACCTTATCCTCTCAAAATTAAGACATTACATTAACGTGAGAAATCAAGAATATTTTGTGTGCCATATGGACATGGACCCTCGTGTGAAGAGAGACCTGGGTAGACCTGTCACGACCAACGAATAGAGGCAAGTCCAGCCCCACTGCAAATCTGTATGTCAAAAAGGCACAGAGGCTTGACTGTTTATTTGCGCCTATTAAGGTCGAACGTTCATTGATCCGTGGGTCTCGTTTTGTGCAGCTCATACTAAATATGGCAGTTTATGAAGGAGCAAGGTTACGTCTTTTTCTGATACAGGTGGCTCAGCATATGCGTACAGAGGCGAGGCAGACTTCATGCAGCGCATTTATTCTGCAGGATACCTGCGCCAGCACGCTCTGCCACTGGCAGCCTGTCTCCAAACCAAGATTGCACAATGCATGAGTTATTGCGGATTTTGCACTTACCCCATCTTTTCCTTCAGCTCCGCCGGACTGCTGCTCGGCGCTGCACAGTTTCCTCTTATTTTTGTTCTCCGTTCTCTTCATTTTGATAGTCGGTTGACGAACTGATCAATCAGACGACCATCAATCTGATTTCTCAGACGGCTTGGTTGGAGAATCTTGTCTTCTGCCTAGCCTGACAGGGTATGGCGCACAGCTGCATTTACAAAGTCAGAATCCATGGAGCAATGTTAACGTTAAGCATCTCCTCGCTTTGAGAACAAAAGCAAAGGAGAAACTGGAGCTCCCACCAGCTGACACGAGTTGAGAGGAAAATGGCTTTCAGTGGACGATACTCCCAATTCAATCTGACTTCAAAGCTAGATACGTCTAATCGTTAGACGGTAACTAACCACCCAGTCTCTGTACCCTTCTGACCGGCCGGCCGAGCCCGTCCTGTCCGCGAACTTTAACACCATCTGTGGACGTAGCTAGTGACCTAGCTAACCTAGGTTAGCTAACTTAGCTGCGCCTTCGGGGGAAAAGGTTTAACCAACGTTACTTTAGCCGACTAGCGACGAGACCTAAGTAGCCAAGTTTTATAAATTGTTCAAGTAAAAGTTCAACCGACGAATAAGCGCGGAACTGTTTACTCACTTTCAGAATCAATATTTAAAAAGCCGGTAAAGCGGGGTCACTGAAAACTGACCGACACCCGAAGAGACCACTTCACGTAGCCTAGTTACTGTAGTTACAAGTAAGCTAGCTGGCTAACAGGAGCTTCCATACTCGGGAAACTAGATCGCTCAGTGTTGCTGCTTTTCGAGCAGAGCTAATAGTCGCCCACAGCCACTTCATTCGGTGAAACAATGAGTTATTTTTATTTTTCCAAGTTACTCATTTGTGTCGCCCGCGTTTGTTCGGCGCGTTTCAGTCTCTCCCCCAGCAGCAGCTCGTAAATGCAGCTAGCTGGCTGGCTGACGTGCCGTAACTGGCATTGTAAGGTTAGCTCACCACAGAACTAAACAACACGACCTGGGCTACTCGGCGTCTGTCAGTCATTCCCGAGATGTCTGAAATCTCAAGACTTTCCTGACGATGTTCGCGAAGCTACCGACAGGCATGTCCGCACTGGTACGTCTAACGTTACATCAACTCGGACGCAGTGGAGGTGACGGCAGGCTGGTCGTAGGGCTCCCTCCAAAGCTGCTTCGCCTCTAGCTACCCGTCACGGAGGAATTTACCCGCTTCCTGAACCTCATCAGGTCATCGCCGCGATTGGCTGATCTGAGATCGGCCCGCAGGAACACCGCCGCCAGAGCAGCTCGCCCAAAATGAGCAGTGAGCTGAACTGGGATCAGTTTTCTCCCACAAAGTCGAGCACGAGTAAATGACGCCGTTGGGATTTTGAGTAGGTCTTTGCTGCCATCTGCAGCGCGAAAAGTAGAGACAGAAGTTTCTTCTAATTTCTTAATCTTTTTTTCTTTCTTTCTTTCTTGTTATGTATACATTGGCTTACTTAGACTTAGGGGCACATCTTCGGTTATTTTAAATGGACTGTAACTATTACCACAAACAATTTATATTCTTAAATGAATACTGCGAAGACTAATCTGACTGTCTGAGCCGCGTTGGACTGAGCACCTCACAACAATTCAACTCTTAATTAATGCGCCAAGTCATAAATATAATTGTGCTGTAAACGGGCTGTTGTGTGTTCTGACAGATGAAGTAAGAGGTGCTGACAATTTACTTTCGCATTTCATATTATTTCAAACTAGGCTAAAAGACAGCAGGCTAACGCTAAACACGCTAAACCACTTATCCACTAATATCTAGGGCTATGGGCTTTGAACTTTGAACTGAATGATTTACTGTAAAACAGCTTAAAAAAGTAAAAAGTAAAGGTGTTTTTGGCCTTTGACCCTCTACAGACATTGCACTCTGGCCCACAAAGACAAGGTTCTGGCACCTCTGCTCTAAACAAAACACATTTTTAATGCAAGACTTTGTTTATTGTGATTATAATTAACTATAACCTGAATATTTATCAATAATAAAAGCAACAAGCCACTTGAGGCTGTGCGTTCTGTGATTTCACCACAGGTTAGGAACACCCCTCATCTATGAAGAAATCACTGTAACGCTCCATTGCATTATTTGATATTAGAAAGGTAAAACTCTGACATGTGCATTAACGGTCAGTTTATGTGCCATGAACCTTGCCAATTGTACCACAGGTGTTTATTTAATTTGACAGCACTGTTACTTTTTACGTGAACTTTAAGCATCAGTCACAAATTAGCTTTTAAAATGCTGATCTCATCATTCAATGTGCGTGGTGTTTATGTTTCTAAGTAATTCTGTAAAATGAGTGCAGGTCTCTGCAGTCTCGATTTCTTTTCCTCATTATATCACAAGTCATCCTAAAACAGATCATCTGCTTACGTTATTGCCCCTCATGGGGGAAATTAGATTTGCTGTTCAGACAGCTTTGCATTTCACTGCTCACTGCCAAAAAAAACATATTCAACAAGCTAATGGCTGTAGAGACAAAAACACATTACGCTTGGTTCTTCCAAGTACTCTACAATGCCATCATGGAAGTAACTCAAACTCTGGTACCAAGGGGTGATCAGGACAGGCCACAATGGCACTAGCCACTTGTACATGTATCCAAAAGCTGGGCCTGCCATACCCCAATGATTTGATCTGTTAAGGTAAGGCAAGGCACTGTTTCAGGACTGTGTAAGAACTTCTATGTTAATTCTTCTATGTTATTTGTCACCCAGCTCACTTGAGATAGTTGCTGTGCATTTTAAAACCTGCTTCTCAGTTTGAATACAGAACATAATTTTTACTTTACATCTTTAATTACTTTTTATTACTCTATTACTTTACTTTAATTACTTTTTTGTACTTACATTTGCGAGAACACACCCACATACACAGTATGGTGTCAGCAAGAAACATATTTATTGATTTTATATATTTATTACCTTACTGGTTCGAAGACAGACCACATTATTTTGTATATATATACATATATAATATATATACACACACACACACATTAGTCTGTAAAGTATCTCTTCTCTGGAAAAAATCCTTTAATAACCAAAGTGCCCAGCAAAGAGAAGAAAGCGACTGTAGTGAGGATTGTCCTCAGTGCCTTGAACCAGCTGGGGTATGTGGGGAGAAGAGCCAGGTCATAATGGAGTGATACACCAAGCCCAATGATCACAATCATGCCAGACTGAATAATGTTATGGCTAAAAAGGAGGGCTAGCCAAGCTATTAGGGAGGGAACTACACTGTTGGCTAGGTTTAGCCAGTCTGGCTTTGCTGGGCTGCTCTCCGGTAAGGCAAAGCCCCAGCGGGCTCCTCCAAGAAAGGAGACGATTGAGGCGCCATACACAACCTGAGCATAAGCTACCTCAGGAACGTATGCCTCTGAGATTGCCATAAGTAGAGGAGCTGATACAAATGGTATGAGACCAGAAAATCCAAGATAGAGTGCTGGTTTGGGGGCTTTCTTCAGGTCTCTCATATCATAACGAAGCAAGTCAAGTTCTCTAGGAGGTGGCTCATCTGGCTGGCGCTTCTTAGGTCTCAATGAAGAACAGTGGAATGACTGGGCTTGGAGAAGAGAACCTATGGCATATCTGGAAGGCAGCTGCCCACACTGATTCGTGGTGAGGAGTATGGAAGAGCAGGTCTGGTGGCTTGAGCAGATGAACTTTCTGGACATGTGCTGAAGACTGCTCCATCTCCGACACTTTAAAAAAAAAAGAAAAATAATTTGTCAGCATTAGCTTTACTGATGGAATTTACAAATAGCTTTTTAACAACATCAAGGCTGAGTTTGAGCTGAGCAACATCACTAGCACTTTACATCATGTACATGGCTGGATTGGAGTAAAAAATGTTCTGCCAACATAGAAAAAACATGCAGCAATCCAGAAAATGAGTGCAGATTTCACAGCTTAACTAACATTCAGACTATTATATCCTGGAAATACTTCATCTTGATATTCAATTGATATGTGAAGAACAAAAATCACATTCACTAACTTGAATCTTTGCAGTTATGCATCACATGGTCATGAAATATATTAATGTTTTATCTTGGGTTCAGAGCCAGGACACAGATCCACCTGCAAAATGACCTACTGCGAAAATTGCAATAATGTGTTGACCTTCCATCAGGATAGATATTTCATTGGAAAAAGGTGATCAGTCAGAATAACTTTGCATTGTCAGTGACGCTTCAGTGGATACAAACCATGCTAGCAAAATGCCCCCCACCGCATAGCAGAGCTAACAGACCCCACCATTGTAAAGGTCAAGTATCCAGGCCAGTATTGTTCACTTGTTGTCACCACATACACTGAAAAACAAGATGAAAGACGACTCATCTGACCATTTCACTTTCATCAACATCTCTGTAAACCAGTACCTTAGTTTTTGCACCACGCAAACAGGCTTAAAGTGATATTTATATAGACACTGTAGCCCAACTATAATATTCTTTTATTCTTCTGTTTTTAGATTGATAGATCTAAATGCAGATTTCACTTCCGTTACTGTGCCTATTGAAATGCTAGTCAGAAGATTTGGTCTCAAACACTGTTAAACTGTCATCCATACCCCAGTAATCAACTCTCCTTCAAAGTCACGTAGGGTCTGTTTACATCTTGCATTTACATGCATCATTCACTTGAGCGCATGAAAAGACAAGTGTAAAGTGATACAACTGGAACCCTCAAACCTCGTTAGGAGGTGGTCAGAGACAGATCTTGACTGCCTTTAACACAAGTGTACAGTAATTACAAGAGCAGAAATGTATCTGCCCTACTCTGTACTGACTAGCATGTGAGAGAATAAACAAGAAAATGAAAGATGGAGGATATGCAAGGCTGAAGCCCCAAACCAAGAGCCTTATTGCTCTCCAGGTCAATAAAAGCATCCAAGCAAAACAGAAACAACATGTGTGTTGGTGTGCTGTTTACGTAATGTTGCTTCAGGTAAATGCTCACAACAAACCTTGATTGTTGGTGCAACACAGGCTGGATTGAGTATTACTATAATTGCTGATCTCCTGGGATTTTCATGCACAACATTCTCTAGAGTTTACTAAGAATGGTGCAATAACGAAAAAAAATCAGCAGTGAGCAGCAATTCTGTGGACAGAAATCAATGGAGAACGGCCAATCTGGTTTGTGCTAATAGAAAGATTATAGTAACTCAGAATGCACAACACACTGAACCTTGAGCCAGATGGGCTACAGCAGCAGAGGACATCAGCTCCCACTTCTGTCAGACAAGAACAGAAAGCTGAGGCTGCAGTGGGCACAAGATAACAAAAACTGAACAGCTAAAGACTGGAAAAATGTAGCATGACTGAGCCCATGGACCCAACCTGCCTTGACTCAACAGTCCAGGCTGGTGGAGGTGGTGTAATGGTGTGGGGAATGATTTCTTGGCACACTTTGGGCCCATTAATACCAGTTATTCACCAACTGAATGCCACAGCCTATTTAAGTACTGTTGCTGACAATGTGCGTCCCTTAAGGGCAATTTACTCATCTTCTAAAAGCTATTTTCAGTGTGATAATGCACCACATCACAAAGCAAGTCATTTCAAACCGATTTCAAGAACATGATAAATGAGTGCAGTGTTTTTCAGTGGGCTGAAAAACTAGAACAGCCTTCCTGCATCTCCGCAATATTGCTAAATTAAGAAATGCATCATCTCTACAGGACGCAGAAAAGTTAGTTCATGCATTCATTACTTCAAGGCTAGATTACTGTAATGCCCTGCTGTCTGGATGTCCCAGCAAAAGCCTCAACAAGCTTCAGCTAGTCCAGAACACTGCAGCCAGAGTCCTCACAAGAACCAGAAAGTTCGACCATATTAGCCCAGTTTTATCAGCCCTGCACTGGTTACCAGTTAAATTTCGCATTGATTATAAAATCCTATTACTGACCTATAAAGCTCTAAACGGACTTGCCCCTCAGTACCTGAGTGACCTTCTCTCCTACTATGAACCATGACGCCTACTTAGATCACAAGGTGCTGGCTTACTACTGGTACCTAGAATTAAAAAAGCTACATCAGGGGGAAAAGCTTTCTCATACAAAGCCCCCCAGCTCCAGAATAATCTTCCTGTTAATGTTCAGGACTCACAATCTCAGTCTTTTCCCACTTTACTATAATACTTCATACTAATAATGTTTGCTATCCGGTGTCCACCAAAGGAGGATGGGTTCCCCTTCTGAGTCTTGGTTCCTCTCAAGGTTTCTTCCTCTTTCAGGGAGTTTTTCCTTGCCACCGTCGCCGCTGGCTTGCTCATGGGGGCTTGGACCTGGATTTTCATTTCTTTTCTTTCTTTCTGTAATACTGATTGTTCTGTAAAGCTGCTTTGTGACAACACCTGTTGTAAAAAGTGCTATATAAATACATTTTGCTTGTTTGCTTCCAAGCCACCAGATTTGAATCCAAAAGAGCATCTTTGGGATGTGGTAGAACAGGAGATTCACAGCATTAAAGTGCGCCTGAAAAATGATGTCAACATGTACCATAACCTCAAAGGAATGTTTACAACATCTTGTGGAATCCAAGACAGAAAGAACTGAGCCTGTCTAGAAAGCAACGGTAGGACCAACTCAGTATTAATAAAGTACTTATCCTTTTGTCATCTTGTTCCAAAACCAAGATCACCTGACCCTGCTCAGCACTTTTGTGCATGCCAAGAGCATGGTTAATTACAGAAATGTATCATACAGTACACCCATCTGTCTGCACTCATTATGTTTCTCCACTCATTTATTAATATTTTAACTTTAATCCGTCACCCAGGTGTATAAATTAATTAATGTACCTAATCATTAGAATGTTCTTCAGAAGTTAATATGTAACCTGGCAGAACTATTTCAAATACCAGTATTATAGCTTTTCTCACTGTGCTTACTTTCACCACATAGAAACACACAACCTTCACTAGCACGTGCCCTGACATGGAAATGAAGACGGCCTGTCACTGCTGGTAATTTGAGCTCACAAGGTGCATTCAAGGTACACTGCTCAGTCAGCCAGTTCACCTCAAATGTTGTCGAACGTCCAGCCACCCTCTTCCAGTTTTGTTTACAACTTTGCACAGCTCACACAAAGTCACTGCTGCACTGATACCTCTGAACATCCATACTTTCTTTGAACTGTTTTTACATTAAGGTACATTAAGTAATGTGAGTACTGACATGGTTAACACATCAGGCATGCCTCAGAAGTTCCTAAAGGCCTTTATCAAAGGTGTGTTAGACAAGGTTTGGAGCTAAACTCTGGAGGTTGGATCTCCAGGGCCAGAGCTTGTCTCACAAAGCAGGATATCTAACTTTAAGCTTAGTACAATCCAACGCTGGAGTGTCTGTTCCACAATGGAGAATCGCGTTTTATCAGTGGACATTACCATGGTAACTAATGCTGCATGACACATGATAACATGCTCAAGAACTCAATTTTGATCATCTGACCAATCAGGTACAGATGATGGTGGATGACCCCCTCCCCTTCATGGCGTTTGTAGGGGCAATCGCGAGGACTATAATGTTTCTTCAGCAGAGAAAGTAAATCATACTACACAGACATTAACAATATGAAGCGGTTATTACTCCAATAAGCATTAATGCTGTGGCAGAGGCGACAGCACTGCTTTCAGTGCAATAAATACTTTACTTTCGACCTTTTAATTCAGATTTCTTCTATTTCTTTTGAGCCCCTCTACTCCTCCTCATGTTTCACGTCACTGACTGTTTGTCATAAACTTCACACTTTGCGCACACACACAAGTATTAATCACAGTTTGGGCATCTACACTTGGATTAATAGCGGAAGCTGTTGACAGTCTCATAAAATGAGTTAACCAGGGTTTCATTTTTTAGATTTTGCAAAGCTCAAACTCTGGAAATGTCAAGGAGTGTGTCTAATGCTACTTCTGAGCTGTCCTTGGAAGTTCCTACTTACAACTTCAACTCATTTGCATAAAGTTCTTCTAGAAGGAAAGAGCAAAGAAGTCAGGATGTGCATCAGTGGTTTGATGTGTCACTTCTGTAGGTATATTTTCCTCTCTAACCACATTATGGCACATCATGACATGCTTGGTCTGATGTAAATGATCAAAAAAATGTAAATGAAAAAAAAGCAAAATCATTTTGCATGACGTCCATGTTCATGTCATATCCCCAACTTTCCTACTTCCCTAGCACAACATAATGTGTTTTTTATTATATTATATTATATTATATTATATTATATTATATTATATATATGAGTGGAGTATCACATGAGATCATAAATGTGCCTAAATTTTGAATGTGGATGATTTTAGCCCACAGTGTTTAAAATATAATATGAGCTATTTAAACCTAGTTTGTTTTATATATATATATATATATATATATATATATATATATATATATATATATATATATATATATATATATATATATATAAATAAAACAAACTAGGTTTATATATAACATATATTTATATCTATATAAACCTAGTTTTATATATATATATATATATATATATATATATATATATATATATATATATATATATATATATATATATATATATATATTCAACTATCAGTGATGGTGCATTTTGTTGTTAATGTATTCTCAACTTGGCAGCTCAGGTCAATGTTCTACTAGTAAATGCAAGTTTGCCTCCCAGTTACAATATCTCAGACTTGAAGGCAAAATAAAGTAAACTTGCTTTGTGAGACCGCCCCAGGACTGCTTGACATTTATTAGATAAAGATCTCAATGTGAAATGTCAGTATCAAGATGGACAAAAGATTTGAGTGATTTATGACTGTTCTGATTCTTTGCTTTTTGGTTATTTCTACCTGCAGTTATCCTCTAATCTCATGTAAGTACTGCACACACTTCTAAACTTTAGGACTCATATTCACAAAGCTTATCAAAACAGGAGTGCTGATCTAGGATCAGACTCCTTTCTAATTTACTGTGACCTCATGAACAGGAACAGATCTAAATCAGCAGTCTTTGTGAAGTCTACAAATCTGTACCATGGGTCAAGGGTTTTTAGTCTACGCCTCAAAGGCCCCCCAGACAGTTTTATTCTGCCCCAGCTCCAAATAATCTTAGCCAGGTGACCAAGGACTGCATAATGATGTCAGGTCTGTTAGGTGTTTTGAACAGAACGAAAACATGGACCAGGTTAGGACAGAGGAGACTTCCAGAACAACATTTTTTTTTTATTGTAGCCTGTGACGTAGGTCTGTGGTACAATTTCTATGTCTTCTTATTGTGTTTTTTGGATGGATGGATGCATTAGATGACTACAGTTAACCTCTTAAACTCCAAGCCTATTTTTGCCAATTTTCGCCTGAAATGACATACCCAAATATTAATGCTTTTTACTCAAATATTATATAATCCAGAGGCAATTTTAAGAAGTATTATTACTCAAAAGCCTTTACAAAATTAATTGAAAACACTTGAAATTATTGAAATTAAACTATAATGGCCAAAATATGGTAAAAATAGGAAAAAAAACAAGGCGCTTTTCAAAACTTCTTTTTTTGTTTTAGATTTTAGGGACCATAAACTGAAGAGGTCATGTCCATGAAATGTTTTTGCAGTTCCATATTTTGCCCCTTGGGGTCAAATTTTTACCATGTATAATTTTAAACTGATTACCCTCACTGATCAGAAGTTATTCAGTCTAGAGTAGACAGTGTACATACATGTCTGTGTACATTTCTCCAAGTGTCCCTTTGGAAATCTCCAAAGGACCACAACCTCTCCAAATTGAAAAAAACGAATTTTCTAACAATTTTTGCAGGAAAATAAGTGTTTATGTATTACCTACTCTTGATGGCAACATCCTATGGTGTATTTCTTTACATTATTTGACAAAATTTTGTTATAACAACAATTTTAACTGTATTATAAAAGCCAAATAAAACGCACTTGACGCTAATCTTCCGGGTTATATCCCGCCTCCGCCTAACGTGGCACCTGGCTGGTCGACAGGTTTGAGTGACGTGTCGTTGGAAAGGGGAGAATCTCACCTTTACGACCGCGTGTGTTTGAAATCGATAGGACAAAGAGATCATATTTTAATTTGGGTTTAAATTAGACATAAAAGATTTTTGCCTTCTGTTTTTTTCAAGCACTCTTTGCACAAAAAAGCGGATTACTACCGAACGCGTTACCGGAAATACACGGGTGTGGTGTCATTTTGAAGCCAAGAAGGAGAGGTAAGAGAAACTGTAAGCTGATGGCGTGTGAGGTGTTCCCCCGACCGGCAGGGGTCGTTACGCACGGCTGCTGAGGTTTCGCAAAAAAAAAATCTCCTGTTTGAAACGCCACACACGCTCTAATTCGGAAACCCTACGTCGTACAGTAAAACGGATCATCGCGTCGTAATCCGGAGAGCCAGACGGTTTGAATGATGTATAACATCAAATATGGATTTATAAAAACCGCAAATATAAAAAATATTAAGCTTATTTTTTAATAAAACTTTTGCTAACAAGGTATATTTCGCCCAAAATGGTTATTTTCTGAAAGGAAATACAGCTAAACTGGCTAGATAGCTGGCAAGCAGAGGTTCTAAGCTTTCATATGACATATTGGGTGTCGATATTGACCCTATAATTTTTCATAAACACTGGCAAACATTAATTATGACACATTTCTGTCCCGCCGGCGGGCCAGCCCCCGTTAAGAGGTTAATGAGAGTGTGCTATGAAAGTTTGATGATGTTATTTAATTGCGGTTGTATCTAAATTGAAATAAACCAGCTTTTGTAAAAGTCAGCTGATAATAGGATATAACTAGTCCTATTAAGGATTTACTCAAACACTGAAAAAGGCTGCTTATAGGTTATTTTAAATTTACATGATTCAAATGCGCACACTGGTTCCACATGAAAACATAATACCAACATAATTACTGTGCAAGTGTATAATTATCTTAATTTAGGTATGTTATGTAACCTATCATTTGTGTGCAACTGATGTCTACATCTGAATGTCTGAATGTTTTAAAACATTTTTTTCAGTGTAGTAACTGCGGTGAAACAGGTGATGAAAATGACAACTAAGTGAAAAACATCTAATTTGTCAAAGACTATTGCCACTGATTCCTCCCTCCTCTTGCATTTCTTCCTCGCATCCTCAGAGGGAGGAGCTGAAAAGATGCAAGGAAAGGAAACAAAGGCACACAATTAAAGGAATTAGCCTTCTGAAGTTATTAAGCTGATGAGGAGAATCAGCTTCCCATTGCCACTTGCATCACAACTTTGATTTGTCTGATACTTATGTGGATGGTTTATGTTTCTCCCCAGACTACTAGAATAAAGAAAGTGGTCAGAGCTTCATTGCATTCCAGTTCCTGACATAATACCTTATTGGAATGACAGTATGTCCTTTGGAGGAAGGTGTGGATACTCTGAAATATCTTCTTACAAAGTGAGAGGCATTGCATTTAAATGAATTCATAGGTCCTATCCAGCTAAAACTTTATGTAAAAATAAATAAATAAAACAGAGGTAGTATGAGACTGAAATCGGGAGGTGGATCTTGGACCTAATTGGCTACTGAGACACACAGGCACGCAGGTGTTAGGGTCTCTTTAAAAGGCTTTCAGAAGAGCTGGGACCTGTTTTCTTTGTCTCGCTTTGCTGTAGGTTCATTATCAGGCCATCTTGGGGCTAAAGCTGTCACAGACTCAGAAAGTGTGCTTTGCTTTGCTGGCTCATTTCAGTAGTGCTATCTTTGTGGTTTGTAAACTGTTTTTAAACGTTAAACACATTTTTGCTGCAACTTCCACTCGTCATCTTCCTTAATTGTTTGTAATGAACTGGCTGGAGGCCGGTCCATAACAATGAATGTAGATAAAAATGTTCTGCATTTGTTTGAACTGCTCTCATGCATAGAAATAACGGCTTTTTAATCTACTCTCACTTTATTGCCAACTTCTCCTGTTACTTTAAGGATGTGTTATTTGGTATTAGAAAAGGAAATAATTTATGATAAATCTTAATCTTCTTCTAAATATCAGTATGTTTAAGGACTCCAAGCCTCGTTCTTCTGTTTTTCAGAATGAACTTGCCTATGTAGACAGTCTGGTATTTAACAAATCACAAAGCCATGAAGACGCAGTTGTTCTTGTCTTTTGTGGCTTTGCAAACACGACTGACACTGTATTTTCAAAGTCGCTGCAAATATATATGCATCTGTGGTCCCTGTGCTTCCTGTATGCATGTTGTCCTTCATTTATTAAACACAAAAAAAATCAGATCAAACCTCCCCAGGTCCAGGGTCAAAATCTCTCATTAGAAGTTTCAAGTATCCCAAACACGCCTGCTCTAGCTCAATAGGCAATTAACAAGTGGATCCTCAGTGGTCTTTAAGGTCCCCAGCCTGAGCCGAGAACCCCTGCAGAGTATGAGGAGTTAACCAAAGTGAAACTCTCGGCTACACTTCTAAAAAGACGGCTCTTCAAGGGTTCTTTAGTAAAGGAAACCACGAGTTCTATATTAGAACCAGGTCATGATTAGAAATGGTTCTTCAGATTGATAGAGAGCGTGTTTTAGATAGAACCTTTGTGAATGTTATTCTATTCAGCAGGAAAAAAAGTTTCTTCGCTGTTGCCACATCAAGCTTTTTGGTGCAATACAGATCCACGTTCAAGAGGCTTCTATTTTGACCCTTATACAATACAACCTCCATCAATCTGAAAAACCATTTCACCATGTCAAGAGCCATTTGAGCACGAAATACTTCAATATAGACTGTAGTATCGTGGTTCTCAATAAAACCAACCCCTTTTACGAAAGAAGCCTTGAAAAAACATTTTTTCCAGAGTGTAAACATTAACGTTACTCACCCAAGAGCTGGTAATGAGCTGTCTTCCGAGAAGAGCCAAGGACATTTTGCCTGAAATGCAAATGCGACAACATTAAGATCTGGGCTAGATGTTCGGTTTCTTTTATCAGACAGAGGGTTTGAAATGATGTAGGTTACACCGGTTTCTTTTGCTGGTGCAAAATAAAGTATGTTCAAGTTAGCTACCTAGCTATAAGATTAGCTGCTAAAGCTAATCAAAGGTGCAGCAGGTTAGCTAGTTAGCTTAGTGCTATCTTGCTTTCTCCTCACTCACCAGGTTTGTCCGAGGTGTTAAATTAGCTCCAAACCATATACTTTCAAACGAACATTATAACTGAACAGCACACTCAGAGGCCAGAGCCGTACCAGTTAGCCAACCGTGTGAAGGCAGCAGCATGTTTGTAAAGCTTTAGCACGACGAACAGCTCTACATAATAAGAGTCCTGTCGTCTGTTATTTATTCAGACCAGGATGTGTTTAACTAGAATACACTAACTTTGCAGAACTATATATATATATATATATATATATATATAATTCTTTATTATATATTTTGATGTAACTGGATCAGGAAAATGTCGCCAGAGTTTGTAAAGTTATTAAAGGCCCTGTTCATTCAGTGACTAGTGGACTTATCTCGCACTGTGGGCTGAAAACGAGCACAGTTGGAGCTGCATGTAGTCAGTGGTTTCTCTGCGAGGCAAACGTGCTGATTTGCATTAAAGACAAAGACAATCCTGAAAATCCACGATCTCGTGGATGTGAACTAGTTTAACGTGGATACTTTTTTCTATGAGCCATCGTTGATAAAATATAAGCTTATATATAAGACTATATAAAACTTAAAATAAGTTTTTATGCGTTGGTTTAACAGTAGTGCAAAATGTATATTACAATTATTCCAAATTAATCTCCAAATAATTACTACTCAGTTCTACCTTTCACATAGTAGAACTCAGCATAAAGTCTAATAAAAAAAACAGCAAGGCATTAAACTGTGAAACACTCAAACAAGGTAAATGCCAGAATGAGAGTTTGTAAGAACGTAAAATCATAGTTATGTAATATAACCTATAGAAACACATTAAACCTGGTTTGTATTTTGCTGAACTCCCATCTAAGTCAGTTTTGTTTTTGCTTGTTTCAAACGTTCCTGGAGAGAATGGAAACATCAGAATGTAATTATTCAACTCTCTACACCGTCTTCATTTCTAATGAAAAGCACAGACATGAAGAAGTGACAATATGGGAAAAAGCATATTGCAGTTACACCGTTACATATTGTAACTACAATGTGCCTTGCAATGTACTAAAAGAATAACTGTTGAACGCATGATGTAACAGGATTAAAGATGCTCTTGTGGCTTAATGCAATCAAATCATATGTATATATGTTCCAGACCAGAATCACAGTGCATTTGTTTATACAGTTACAATAAAATTGACCAGCTTCATAAAACATATGTGGAAATCTTTTTTATACTCTTTTTGTTGTTGTTATACTTGTATTATACTTACATAATAACTAGATTATACACTTCATAATTGTTTCCAGTGAGATTTATATATATATATATATATATATATATATATGTGTGTGTGTGTGTGTGTGTGCGTGCGTGCGTGCGTGTTTGTGTGTGTGTGTGTGTGTGTGTGTGTGTGTGTGTGTGTGTGTGTTTTGACATTTTTCAGTTTTTGACACAATTTGAAAATACTTGTTACCCTTTATATTGTGTGAAAATTTCACGATGAATGGACTAAAAGAAATGGCCCAAATTGACTTGGAAAAAAGTCTGGTTCCATTGACTTACATTAAAAGTAAAGTTCTCATTTTGGAGATATGAGGTTTTCTTCTGACAACAGCGATATATATGTGTATGTATATATATATATATATATATATATATATATATATAAACATTTTCTTTTCAAAAAATGAAAATCATCTAGAAAAAAAGACTTAAACAAAGTGATGTTGTGACTGAAGGTCACAAGTTGATCATCTTTGCTCCCCGTCTTCCGGCCATCTCCGGCAACAAATCACAATTACATTACAGTCCAATATTATTAGTCTGGCTGATTAATATTTAAAAGGGCATGTCAGTCAAAATTTTTAATTGAACCATTGCTCACATCCTACAGTGGTGCCTCAAGAGTCTCAAGACAGATGTTTTTAGGCTTGACTGGGTAAACCACTGTCTGATGATGTATTTAGAAGTGGGGAGGAACTACAACTACAAATGCTTTGGGGTGGAAACTGGTTAAATGTTTGTTTTGTTTATTTTGGTTTTGGGTTTGTTTGTTTTTTTCTGAGGGGGGGGGGGGTATCGGGTTCCCAATGGTTGTTTTATGTATTTGTGCAGCGCAAGCTGGATATTGTTCTGGGTGTCATAAGAGAACGCTGTTGGATGAAAATGCAGAAAGGATACAAAAACTGTGAGTACTGTCAGATGTGATGCTGCACTGTAAAATACTGAAAAACACAACAAACAGCATTTAAACGCTAAGTTTATACTGGTGTGCATCAAGTAGATATACAGGATTTGAATGAGCTGCTCAGCACCACTATGCCATGCCACCATGTTAATGTCACTGCTGCACTCCACCAACTAAACAATGTCTGGACAGTGGTGGTCTTAAAGGTGGGCCCCTTCTGTTGATGGACGTGGTAGAGGATGGGGTAAGTCAACAACTGTAAACCTAAATATATCCACAGCATGTCCACATTTACACACATAATTTCTAACTTTGTACTTACCAATGTGAGCAACAAAAGAAAGAAAAGAATCAATTTGATTTATATACATTTATGTACACAACTTAATATATATATATATATATATATATATATAGTCAGACCAATTGGACATGTTAAATTGCCCCTGGGTGTGAATGTGTGAGTGACTGTCTGTGTCTGTCTGTCTGCCCTGTGATGCACTGGTGACCTGTCCGGGGTGTATCCTGCCTTCCGCCCAATGACTGCTGGGATAGGCTCCAGCACCCCCCGCGACCCTGATGGAGAAGAAAATGGATGGATGGATGGAGATATATATATGTATATATGTATGTATAGCCAAAGAAAAGACCTAAAACATACCTGTCATTATCACTGGTTCAATAATATGCAAGTGGAAAGCAAAAGCCAGGAGTCACTGGAAAAAGCTCCAGGATGATCTGAAAGCAGCAGGAGTTACACAGAGAGCAATAAGCAATGAACCACAATTCAATCTCCATTCCCACATGCCACCCAGAACCCTTCAGCTAAAAATCAGTGATCATTTAAAAAAAACATTTAACCAAAACTCCTAAGGAACAGTATACTCCAGGCCGATGAAAAAAATAGAAGTCTTTAGCAATAATTCAGCTTGTCATGTTTGGAGAAAGGAGAGTTGTGCGTGTGATCCCAAGAACACCAGTAGTGAAGTACAGGGGTGGCAGCATCATGATACGCGGCTGCTTCTCCTCAAACCGTAGCG
The DNA here is from genome assembly GCF_015220715.1 of Pygocentrus nattereri. NCBI lineage: Eukaryota > Metazoa > Chordata > Actinopteri > Characiformes > Serrasalmidae > Pygocentrus > Pygocentrus nattereri. The sequence continues at coordinate 23,270,061 of NC_051236.1, forward strand.
TTACACTGAGCGAAGCTCCAGGACATGAGAGGTGAATTTATCTTCAGAAACTGAATCTGGGGTGAAGACAGATGTTCCAACGAGATAATGACCCCAAACAGACGAAAAATAAGCGTAAAAATGCTCATTATTGTTAGTGTAGTGGTTAACACCTTTGCCTTCTACACTGTAGACTGGGTTTCAATCCCCGACCAGGGTAAGCACCCTACACTCTATACCAATAAGGATCCTTGGGCAAGACTCCTAACACCACTTTGGCCTGCCTGTGTAAAATGATCAAATTGTAAGTCGCTCTGGATAAGAGCGTCAGCCAAATGCCGTAAATGTAATGCATTGTGACATCGATCACTATTGTGTTTGCTTGCTTCATGTATTTTGATGTAAGCTGCACATCGCTGAATCCAAAACACTGCCTCGTCGCTCACACTACAACACAGCCTATCCTACTTAATTATGGCATGCTGCAGTGCAGCAGAGCTGTATAAAACATGCCACTTTTATTACTGTCATAATAATAATAATAATGATAATAATAATGATAATAAACCATTCAAGCGTAGGTTTGATTCACGATGAGTTGAAAGACGTGTATTTTCTATTATATAAGTTGCTGGTTCCTGCTTCAGTGCAACAGCCTTTTCTGCCTGTCTTCCTCGCTGAGTAAGTGCTCTGATGTTGTGGCTCGGCTGATGCTAAGCCACACTGCAGTAATGTAACTATTATATATTAAAAATATCTCATTCAACCGCAGAAGAATTAATAAGGCATCTTAGAAAACACACACACACACGCACACACGCACACGAGCGCTGGGGAATGTTGTGACGCGTCCGCGTCGCTCTGCGCTCGATTAGCTCGTCTGTGCAGAAGTGGACAGGAACACGGCGGACGGAGTCCGAGCGAGTGGGATTTAAAAACACAACACAAAACCGCGCACGGAATATCCTACAGAACAGCCGAGCCGCGACCGCCTTCACGCCGCCAGTCGGGCTGGAAAAGAAGCACGTTCGGTGTGTGTGTTGAACTTGTTCGGGACGGACGGCGGACGAGAAGGTGCGTGTGCGTGCGGAGATGTTTCTCCTGTGGTTACGCTGAAGGCTTCGGCGGTGCTAGGGAGCCATTTTGCAACACTTTATTTTTTTACACGAATTGCTAACTTGCTAGCCTGCTAAGCTACGTCCGTAGCTATCGCTTGCTAATAAAAAACAATCGTTCTTGAGGAATTTGGGTAGTTGTTTGGACGTGTGCTGCATCATTTGAGAATTTCATAACGCTAAAATACTAATTACCCGTGCGTTGTTCCTCTTGCGAGCCCGCTCGGTTGTTGTAAGCCGTCTTTCGCTGCATGGTTTATCGCAGCTAAGCTAGCTAAGGCTACAGCTCCACTTTGAATGGCCTACGGCCGACTGAGAACTGCGTCGCGCTAACTGGCGATAGTTCACACGGATTATAACTTACTGAAGTGCTCAAATATAGTAGTCGTGTTTTTTCTAGGGGATGTTGTATTGTTTTCGCTTGTAGTGACTTGGCGGTAGTTGCGTGCAGCGGTAGTTTTTCCAGGCAAGGTTAGCGATGTGCTCTCGCTAATGAGACCATTCAAGTTGTTGGCTAGCTGTTGCTAGCTAACTCTCCGACTAGTTTCCAACACTCGTAAGTTACTAGTTCAGTTTTTTCGGTTACGTTTGCTCGTTAATTCGCCTCAATATCCGTGCACTATGTACGAAATTGCGTTAATATTACATGTATGGACTTCGTAACGTTTCCGTGTGAGCGCTAACTAGCTAATATTTTTCAACAGGAGTCCGTTTGAGGCATTAGGCTGATTAGTCATGTTGAGATGTTTGAGCGCTGGACGCGGGACTCTAACGGTCAAGTTTAGGACCAGATAGTGATTTTTGAGAAATAGTGAGCCTATTTTAATCACAGTGGCTTATTTGTTAACCAGTTTCTGGTTGCGTTTTTTCCTTAATAAATTGTTCTTGGTGGTGTATCCTAAATGTTTTGTGGACCGCTGTTGTTTGGGGATTGTTCAGGCATGTTTATGGAAAAAGCAGGACAGTTTGTCTGCTGCTATGTTGAGATGCAGCATGTTTAGCTGTATAGGATTAAAACGTTCATGATCACGAAAACTGTAGGTAATAACTACCTGATGCTACTGTCGTTAGGAGGTATAGGAGAGCAGGTTGCTGTATAGTAGACTGTAGTTAAATGTGTGACATGTTGGATATGCTCGAGTTTCTTAATTTTAAGATTTCAGGGAGTGAATTAAGGCGTCTGAAGATAAACAAATTTAAGTAAAATTTCTTTTTTTGTTGTTGTTTTTGTTTTACAGAGTTGGTCTGCAGAGTTGAATTGAAGGGAAGTACCACCCCACTGGATATTTTTTCATAACACATTTTATCGGACAAGACATACTCTCTTCTTTCGACTATTAAACCGGTGCAACTGTTGTGACTGATCAGGCCCACCTTTCACCTTGCAGCACCATTGGATTTGTATTATTGAGTTGCTGGTGAATCACCAATGCACAGAGTGCTGTGTTTAACATCACTTGTGTTGAAAAGCTGTGGACTCTGGTGTCAGGGTGCTCTTCTGTTAAAGCCTGTTCTGAATTGATGAACTGGGAAATCTACAGAGTTGTTAAGGATCAGATCATACTTCCTTTCACGTACACTGGTAGCCTAACGTGATAGTGGCCTACAAGCTTAAGTACCAGGAGTGGCAGAGATTAAAGATGTCAAGTTTTTCTTTCATGGCATTTTATAATTTGGTCCCAATTATGAGCTGTTGAAGAATAAAACATGACGTCCATGACGCCATAACACCACCCTCAGCTTTTGTGATGTGACGGATCAGCCCCCCTTCTTTTGCCCTGACGTTGCACCCTCACTGTTTTCATGAGGTGAACATATTTGATTCGTGACTCTGCAACACTTCATTGTGTGGTATTGCTCCACCATATCTTTCTTCTTTTTTGGTGTGTGCATCTTCAGCTTACAATGAGTTTGTAAAAGGTGTTTCTAAGCTTCAAAGCAAGCACAACGTGCTGCTAACACAGCCTTCCAGGTGAAAAGACTGGTCTAGAACTCTTGTAATTTTGTTCCACATAATTTTGCCTCAGAGCATCTTATTTTGTCAATCTGAATGCACACTGTTACCATCAGCGAATTAAGGGTGTCGTGGAGAGTCAGTCTGGCATCGTTATTCAACCACACATTGCTTTCCACATCTTGTTCTTCCACTACCATCTAACTGTCCTGTTGATCAAAGCACCAGCTCCCCTCCTCCGGTTGACCACTACACCAATCTTCCAATTTAACAGTACGGGGGACATCCAGACACCAAAACAAGGTCATACTACCAGCCCCTCACACACTATACCATCCTGGAGACTGGAATTTGTCAGTGGCAAGCTTTTGTTGTCCTGTGGCTGCAGCTTGGTTGCACAGCAAAAGCTGTGTGAGTGGATTGGTTGGGCCAACTGCACAAACAGAGCCAAGGACAGGGCCACTGGACTACAGAGCTTACGACTCTGGGGTAAGGAGCTCTGAGTACTTGGGATAGATCATTTTTGTTTTTTTTTGTTTTTTTGTGAAATTGCTAATTTTAGCACTTTCAAATGTAGTAACCCACTTGATTAGTTGCATGTTCTCAAGTCAGCCTAAATTAAATTTGTTGCATGTATGCATTTTGAATATTTACAGTTGTTTATTCGACAATGAATTACTAAGTATTGTGCCATTAATTTTTTTTCTTATGTTTTATCCTGCTGCATAAGAATTATTAATGCTCAGTACTTTGGGTACAGAGGGACACTGTGTTTTAATCAGTAGATGAAGGCAGACATGATTTGTTGTCATCTTGTTCTGTCAGTTCAGGCCATGAGGTTTGATGCCTCGATCAACTGACGGGAGACACTGGACCTAAATGGCGCAGCATGACTTTGTTCCTGCCTGGCTTAACTTCTCCACGCCTCAACCTGCCAAGGTGAGACACCATATGTTGCTTTCATATTTGTGCATAGCAATGGTGTCATCTGTTCTTATGCAAATTGATATTTTTGTACAAACTTATTTTATCTCTCACTAAATCTCTGCCCATTTTTAGAATTGCTGGCTGCTTTGAGCTTTAGCAAAAAGATTTAAACTTTAGCACAAACCTGTTTTAATATGAGTGCATTTAATTTTAATGACTTGAGTAAAAGAGTGATATAAATTCTAATACCTGATTTCTTTAGCACAGGCATGTGCTGCTTCACTAAGTAGGCATGCAGCTAATGAATGGATGTGGTCAGGACAGAAAGCTAAATAGGTCAACTCGGTTTATTTGTACGTGGATGTAATAAATAAGAATGAAAAGAAAAATGATCAGACTAAATAGTAATTATAATGAAAAAGAACAAATAATATATCTGTTTTAAGTGTGCTTTTTGGTGTTTACCCCAGTCCCCTGCAGCCCCCCTTGAGAAGCATGGAGAACACTTTCCACGTGGAGATATACGGCCGGGAGTGAACCGCCGCAGACACAACTCCTCTGATGGTTTCTTCAACAATGACCCGCTTAGAGCTCCCGGAGGTAAGACGAGCACACAAGCAGCCACTTCTCCTTCAGCCGACTGGAAGAAATTGCACTTTGTCTTCTCTTATCAGTGACCACAAATGCTCTCTGCCCCTCTCCAGGTGATGGGTGGCAGCAGCAATCTCTGTTGAGGCATGATTCAGTGGATTCTGGTGTAGCTAAGGGCAACCAAGGCGGATTAGGCAGTGGACATGGATGGAAGGAGACCCCCAGCTGGCATGGGGCCCCACGGGGCCAAGAGGGCCTTCACCATCATCATGGCCGCCATTCCAAACGCGGCGGAGGCGACAGGGACAGGCAGGGGGGCCATCGACAGCGCAATGGCAACTTCCATTCCCGCAAGGGAGGTCCCTTCCAGGACCGTTACTCTGATGAGGAGCGCAACGATGACAAGCTCAAGTTTGTTGAAGAGGATTTTGTGAGTGTGTTTTCTTACTTTTGTGTGTTCTTGTTACATGGTTTGGATAATGTTTGTAAGTAATGTATAATGCTTGCAGGTTAGTGTTAACGAAGTACGTAGCGTTAGTCATTGTATCCAGGCTTGTGAATTTTGGTCAGGGGTATTTACTGTTGTACTAGTATTAATTATGTTTCTCTATAAAATGCAGCCCTCCCTGAATCCTGAGACAACTGGAAAGCCAGCAAGTCAGACTCGCGCTGTGGGAACTCCAGCAGGCGTGTGGGGTAAGGAAGCATTTTTAACCTCTAAAGTAAACATCAGTTGCCCCCACTATTTTGTTGAAAAGGTGTTGTGTGAAACTTGTGTGAAACATCACAGTTTATGTGAATAATTTGTGTCTGGGATATTCCAATGCCGGTTCTTCTCCACCTCACAGAGAATCCTCCCAGCGCTAAGCAGGCTGTGTCTAAGATGCTGGTCATTAAGAAAGTGTCGAAGGAGGACCCCAGTGCTGCATTCTCTGCTGGCTTTGCCAGTGCTGGTCCTCTGCCTACTAATGGCTCCAAAGTCCCCATTACTGGACCCAGTGTCTACAAGAATTTGGTCCCTAAGCCTGCTACTGCCCCAACTAAGGTACTACATTCAGCTCAGTTGTTAAGGTCTTATCTCAATTTGATGTCTAATCAGACAATTGGTGTGTTGCCTACTTTTGTATAAGTTACATGGCACTAGAGATTTTGGTTGTGTTTTTTCTGATAACGTGATGTTGAATAAAAGTGAGCTTAAATGTTTTCTGAATGTGTTTGAATGGGATTGTTGATTGCTCAAGTTGATTTGACTGTGGTGCTAGCAGTTGAATGTGCCAAATAGTAGGATCTTTAATGGACTAAGAGGATAAAAATGAAAATGCAAGGCACCTCATTGTCTCCTCAACTTCACTGATTACCTAGATATGGAAGTTCAGTTTTATTCCCTTCTTTTTTTTTTTTCTCTGAAGACTGGCCCATGGAAACCCAATGGAAGGGAAACTAAAGTGGGTTTACATTTCTCTGGTCGGGATTCAGCCTTCACCAGCCCTGTGTCTGTGACCAAACCTTTGACACCTGTCAACGCACCACCCCATGGCACTCCTAAAGAGGTTAGGATCCAGACTGTCATTTAGAGAATGGTGCTCCATTCTTAATTTTGTGTGAATATATCCATTTGTTTATTTTTTGGGCACCTACTTCTTAGGAGAATATCAATGATCAGTGTTTCATCTTGACTTTCTGGCTTACCTTCTTTTGTCCTTTTGCTCTTTCGTAGCCACCTTCCAGCACTACCCCACCTATAGACATCACTCCTCCCCGACTGAAGCTGATGCGCCGCAGCACAGACCGCAAGAGTGAGTTCCTGCGTGGGCTGAAGGATGAGAGGAATGGAGAGGTGAGCGGATGCCACAGCCCTGGAAATCCAGTCGAAGTGAGTTTACTCAAAACGGACACGTGTTGCTGTTGTAAGAATTAATTGTGCAAAATGATTGTCAAGCTATTCTTAACTTGTTCATGTGTCTTGATGTCTTAGTATTGTCTTTGCTTTTGCTTTGTTAAATCTCTCTTTATGACTTTCAGGGAGAGGGCAGTACTCCTGAGCCAAAAGAGTATGGAGAAATTCATGAGAATGGCATGTCTCATTCTCTGAGTGACTCAGACACTGAGCACCTATCCAGCTCACTGGAAGCTGAGCACAGGTCAGGAGTCAGATACACTTACCTTCACTGGCCATCGTCGCTATAAGGGGAATTCCACTTTTTTACCAAAATTTCTGCATAATTCGGTCATTAAGATTAAGTAAAAGTTTTTGATTGTTCTGATGTGCAGTGCTTTGTTCTATTGAATTGTTAACGGAGGTGTGATGTCTGTGTTTAATGCCTCTTACAGCTGAATTGTTACAATATCTCAGACATAAGGAAGAATGTATTTGCAATACAGTTTTGCAATAAGATTTTGGCTAAAAATGTTTTATTTAATACATTCATATGTTAGTGTAATATACATCACGCTGTATTACAGCTCAGAAGGCAAGTGTCAGTTTACTGGTTATTTTGGATAGTAAATAAAATGGCTAAATTTACATTGCAGACATCCTGCCCCTGGTTTCTCTATGCACCTTTTGTAAAGGTCTGAGTCAGGAAGTTTCTCTACAGCATAACCTTTTTTTATCGCTCAAAAGAATGCAGCATGACTTCTCTTTACACTGCAGTAATTTTTACAAATCTCATTTACATGATACATCCAGCAGACATGGTGACATCCATAATTTCTGTCTGTAGGCTGCTTAAAGCAATGGGTTGGCAGGAGTACCCAGAGAATGATGACAATTTCCAGCCCCTTACAGAGGATGAGCTCAAAGAGTTTCAAGCTAAGACTGAGCAGGTACAGTCCACCCACATGAGAAATAAATGAGTCCTTCTGCTGGATTTTTCAGATTTAAACCTTCTTTGTATTTTGCTAAAAATTATTTTAATGCCTTGTTGTTTGGGTATGTTCAACTACGTTTCGTATTTTTTTGGAACATTCCATTGACCGTGTCAGTGATCGTGTTTGTGTGTGATTCAGCTGAAGAAGAATGGGCTGGGTCGTAATGGTGTGCTCCCGAAGCCTCGAGGTGTGGCCCTGCTGGCCTGGAGGAACACCCCGAACCCTGGCCTGGACGAAGGCTCCGAGTCCGAGACCAGCAGTAGCAGCCAGACTTCCGATGACGAAGATACCTAACGTGGCTTTAAAACCCCCCTGTTCTCTTCCTCCATTGCTCATATTTGCTCTCTCGTGCTCTCTCTCTCTGTCTCTCTCTTTCATCACACCTTTTATTTCAAACAAAAAGAAGGAAACAAGTGAAAATATTGTTTTCATGGACAAGGGACATCAATCATATCCCAATGAGAGAGAGAACACGGAGTTGATGGCTCATGGGCGATTTCTTTCTTCCTTTTTTTTTTTTTTTCTCTCCTTTTTCTCTACTTTGTTTTTCCATTTATCCCAAACTAGAAATGTCTATGAAAAGCCACACACATCCCCCCCAGATCTTTTTCTGTTTTTGCTTGGGAAAAAAGACTAACTCATAATAACACCAATTATAACCGTGATTTAACGTGAAATATGACTTCATCTGAATGTTCTATAAAATGGCTTTGACACCTTTCTCAAATATTTTTCCTTTTTGCAAAAACAATTCGTAGCATTAGTGTTAAGACAAAACAATCATTGTGAGCCACTGACAGCGGCATTGCTCCCAGTCCCTCATGGAAATCAACTCAAGCCAGTCATCTGTGCTGCAAGTAAGCACTAAAACAAACCCCCAACAGAATTACAGCTCTAGTGCAGTTGGGCAGCTAAAATATGACTCCTTTTCTGGTGTTTGACTCAAACTGTACTGGTTCCACCATTCTCACTCTGCTTCTTGAACTAGGTATAACCACATTTCACTGCAAGTGTGAGCGTATTTCAAAGTGATGAGTTGGATTTGAAATGTAGCTTACGTCAGGGTGTATCATTGCCTAGCTTTTGAAATAAAGGTAACGTTCAGAGTGAAGGGTCTAATGAGGAAGCACTGGTGTTAAAGCAGCAATAGAAGTCTTTGATCTATGGTTTTTCTCTGGATTAACTCACCTTCACAGACACACTGTCTTTTTCACTGTTTCAGTGCAATGGAATTGAATAAGATATAACAACAGCATCTATTACAACAGCCAGGATTTTATCTTTTTGTTTTGAGCTTCCAGAGTCTCAGATAGTTCTTGTTCTATGAGAAATTGAGTCAAATTGTACTCTTTGCCTCATGAAGACTGTTCAGAAGCGACATGGTTAATGTTCTCCTGAAGCCTAAGCGTCTCAGAGCATTGCCTCTAAGGTGTGATTGGTCAAAAGATGTTTCAGCACGGTCAGTGTATGCTATTGGGGGAAAATAATCTATATTGGAGGAGAATACAGCCTTGCCAGTTGATCCATCAGTAAGAAATGGCTCCTATAATGAGGGATTTCTAATTGGCTTTTTCAGAACAGAGTTTTTATTCTGAAAAGTAGACCTTTTCTCTTGGCTCTGATGTATTTTTCTGAAAACATAAGCATTCTGTTGACATGAGTTTATGATAAATCTACACTCTGTATCCCTGCAGCTAATGGAACAGTAGAAACCCATCTGCTAAAGTTCTGTATTTCATGAGGGACTGCTGGTGGAAATTATGCATCTCCATTTTTTTTGTACCTTGTTTTCGCTGATAGGGTATAAAAAGGCTTTATTACAGATTTAAGTTTTTTTTTTTATTTTGGTACAGCTGTAAAAAATCCCACAAATAGTTTTTTTTTCTTCTTTTGTTTGCATTATGTTGTTCCTGCAGCCTTGATATTCAGGGTGGATTGTAAAAAATATAAGAATAAAAATTGTGAGTTTTGGAAGATTAAGATTATTTTGTTAACGTTATTTACAGATTTGCAGGTAATAAGGTGTCATGTATGGGTTTATCTGTATTGAGACAACGAAAACAAAAACTACTGCATCTTGGAGAAAAAAAAAAAAGAAGAAAAAAATTGTAATAAATATTTTGCACCAGTTTGCCAAATATGTCTACCATTTCGTTTTCTGCCTAAATGCTTAGAAGAAAGTATTAATTGGAGCACAAAATCTGGTTTAAAATGGATCCAACAAGCCCAGATGAATTTAAGAGAAGAACTAACTTTGCAAGCTAATCTGTGATGCAGATGCATGTTCCCTTATCTCCACCCCTTCTTTATCAACGTCCTTTGTCAAAGTGATTGACATGGTGACTGTATCCAACAAACAAAACCTCAACAGTCAACAAAAGGAGTTTAAATATGACTGGGAAACGCTGAGGAGTAACTCAACAACAGGTCTGAAGGAATCAAGAGGCTACCTCACAATAATTTGAGTGAAAGTTAATTGGTTGAAGTTATATGGCTGGTTGAATTTGGAATGGAGCGCATGGAAGAGTTCATTTGTCGCAACTGTAACATGACATTCCGGTCATTTGGCCTTTTGGATAAGCACAAGACCCGGTTCTGTATTGGAAGTGAAATAGGAGACCCAGTAAAGTTAAAGACAAGCTGTGTGGAAATGAGACAGCCAGAGAGAGCAGCTTTGAGAGGAGTTGCCCCTAAAAGGACACAAACTCCTGATCTTACTTCTGTAAGTAAAATGACATGGGAGTATTTTAATGGAGACTTACTTATTTCCAACTTGTCAGTACAGCTAAATCTGCTTCATATATTTGAGATGTGCTAGCACTGGGAACACTGTCAATGTCAAATGTGAATAAGGACTTGTCTGCTTTTGTTATTAAACAGCTGAGAGAGCAGAGGAATCAGCTGTTGAGGCAAAAGGACAGGCAAAAGATTGACCTTCAAGACAGTACAGCTGAGAGCCAGGTCATCAACCAGCTCACTGTTGAGGTGATACCAATTCCATAAAATCAAGCTCTGATCATTGCTGCTGATGCTGATAAATGATGCACAGTATTGGCCAGGATGTCAATGGCAGAGAAGCCAGGAATGCATTACTGACCTATAGGGCCAGCGCTTGGGGGCAAAACAGGCTGTACACAACAATATTTATTGCTTATCCTTTTGGTCTTTCATTCAAAACATTAAGAAAAATTTATGCTTCATTTGAAATACAGTAATTGAAAGGAAAAAAAAAACATCATGAAATAAACATTTTTCTCAAATCAAAGTGTGCCACTATTGTTGGTACCTCTTTATTCAACAGTTTATGCAGCCTCCCTTTGCAGAGATGAGATCAGAGAACACATGGCAAGAGATCTGAGAGGATTTCTCCATACAGTACCTCTCTAGATCCTTCACATTATGAAGTCCATGTTTGTAGACTCTCCTCTTCGGCTCATCCCACAGGCTTCCTATGGGGTTTAGATCAGAAGTCTGGAATGGCCATGGCAAAAGCTTGATTTTGTGGTCAGTGAAACATTTTGGTGCTGATTTTGATGTGTGCTTTGGATCATTGTCCTGCTAGAAGATCAAACCATGGCCCAGGGTAAAGCATCCTATCTGAGCCACTCAGGTTTTGATTTAGTATCTGCTGCTACTTGTTTGGATACATGGCATCATGGACTCCATCAAGTTGTCTAGAAGAAAAACAGCCCCGCATTATCACAGATCCACCACCATACTTCGTGGAGATTAGAAATTAGGTACCTTTTTGTCTATGCCAAACCCACCTGGTGATTGTTACCAAAAACATCTTACCGTAGATCAAGGTCTCACCGAAACATCCAGTAATGTCTGGCAAACTGTAGGCACTTGAGTTTGTCCATGACAGCAGAGGCTTTCTGCTTGCAACTCTTCCAAACATCTTGGGGTTAAACATTCTGACCATAAGACCTAGCTAATAACAGCAACATCCCAGCTATGGTCCTTAAAGATTCTCTGGCCACTCATACCATCCTACTCACTGTGCATGGGGTCAGTATAGATGTAGGTTGTCTCCTTGGCAGATTTTTAACATATACAGTTGCTTTAAACTGTTTAGCTGCTTTCTTGTAGCCATTTCCTGATTTATGCAGCTCAGAAACATCGCTGCTGTAATCTCCAGTCTTTCTCATGTGAATAATAGGGAATTTGGCCTGTGTGCCACCTCATATTAATACCCCAGTGAATCAGGACGTCATGGCTGAGCATTTAAGTGTTCCAAATAACAGGTGAATTTGAGAACATGAAAAATGAATGGAATAATACTTTAGTTAGATTTCTAGCGGTACCAACAAGTGTGGCAACATATATTCAAGAGAAAATATTCATTTTATGGTGTTTTTTTCTTTCAAGTATTGTACTTGGTGCTGTGTAATATTTAAATATTTAAAGAACTTAAACATCCCTAACACCAAACCTGTGCAGAAATATAACAGAAGATTGTAGCAGAATTTGTTTAGAATCTTGGCTTATTGCAGATCTTATAAATCCTGCATTTCAGTTTCACAAGCTCAGGATGTCAATTGAAGAAAGCCTGTCCAGAAGACATACAGAGGTCAGTTTTGTTTTGTAGTATTCAGAAATATCTGGTAGAGAAACAAAACTTAAAATGTTTTCTGTGTCTCCTTTTTTAGCTCTCTTGAAAGTCTACTTTTGAATAATGGTAAAAAGCATTCTGTGAATGTGTTATGTTGGTCAGAGGGTTAATGACGAGAGGCTTCGGGAAGTGTTTGAGCACCATGGACAGAAACTGGCTGAGATCAGAGCACATAACGCTCAGCTGGTGCAGCAGAGGAAAGGTGAACCCCTATTTACACTCACATACACAAAAAATCATATTACAACAGGTAAGCTTGATTATTGCAGTTAAACATATAGGCCAAATAGAGACCAACTCAGATAACCACTCTGTACATTTGTGGTGAGCAGAAAAAGATATCGGACTGCACAACACAGCAAACCTTGAGGTGGATGGGCTACAACAGCAGATGACCACATCAGGTTCCACTTCTCTCAGCCAAGAACAAAAAGCTGAGGCTACAGTGGGCACAAGATAACAAAAACTGGGCAGTTTAAGACTGGGAAAACGTAGCCTGGTCTGATGAATTTTGATGGTAGGGTCAGAATTTAGTGCCAACAGCATGAGTCCATGGTCCCAACCTGCCTTGTGTCAACTGGTGGTAGGCTGGTGGAGGTGGTGTAATGGTGTGGGGACTGTTTTCCTGGCACACTTTGGGCTTGTTTATACCAGTCAATCATTGATTGAATGCCAAAGCCCATATGAATATTATTGCTGACCATGTGCATCCCATCATGCTCACAATTTACCCATTTTGTAATGGTTACTTCCAGTATTCAGTCATCTCAGACGGTTTTCATGACCATGAAAAGGAGCAGTGTTCTTCATTTACTTTCGCACTCACTAGATCTGAATCCAATAGAACACCTTTGGGATGTGATAGAACGAGAGGTTCACAGCTTGAAAGTACACCTGAAAACACACTTGCATGATGCAATCACATCACCATGGACCAGAATCTTAAAAGAATGTTTCCTACATCTTGTGGATTACAAGCCATGAAGATTTGAGGCTCTTTTAAAAGCAAAGGGAGACCCTACCCAACATTAGCATAGTTTTCCCAATGAAGAGCTAGGTGAGTGTATTGTGTGTGTGTGTGCATGTGTGTGTAGAAATAGAACGCAGGCTGGCAGAGTTGTCTGGTCATGGCAAATCATCAGTTCATCTGGAGGACCTGCTGCAGGAGCTGAAAGAGCAAGAGGAGAAGAATGAAGATATTCTGCACCAACTCAGCACTCAGATCAATGGCCTACAGGGGTAAGGGAGAGAGAGAAATTGTCTATAAGCTCAGATATAGCTTTGCCTCCTTAGTTGAGAAAGTGATTAAATGTCCCACCTGTTCTTTACTTTCTATGTCTGGTTGAACTGAAAAAAAATATTTTACAATAGAGTACAGATAGATAGTCTGTCTCTCTCTTCCTTCATTTTAGGATGAAAGAAGCTGATATTTCCTCAGATGTTCCAGAGGACAAGAAGACGCAACATGTCACCTTTGACTTGATCTCTGTGGATGGCCCACTCTCCAGCCAAATACGGTTTGACTCATCCCACTATGCTATATAAAATTCAGTACGGTGCAAAAGTCAGAGAATTGAGGGACATGTCATTGCAGTGTAGTGGAAGTATTTCTAGTGCAACCTTCTAGTATAACTATGTACATTTGTGTATATAATTATAATAATTGTTATTATTAAGTGCTGTTTAGTCATTTCCAACAACTGGCAACCATATGGATAGAGTTCCTCCAGAATGTCCTGTCTTGTGTTTGGGTCTTCAAGCTTTTCAGTGGCTGGTCTATGATTCCTCTGGGTATAGTTAATAGCATATTGCATAGAATTGTGTAGAGTATCTCTATATACGATTTGAAGATATGCTGTGAAAAGTCAGAAATCAAACCTCATTTATTCCATTTTCAGTCAAAATGGCCATGAAATGTGAGTTAAATGGACATATTTCTGAGGAGATTACACAAAATAATCCAGTCTTACTTCAGGTCTGAAAAAATCCACTGGTGTTTTTGTCCATCCTTCCACTGTGACAAGACAGCTCAACCCTATTGGTTTGAAAGGATGTGCAGCTGCCAAGAAGTCATTGCTAAGAAAAGGAAATACACAAAAAAGAAGAAAATTCTACCTAGAACACAAACATTGGACACTGAGCCTAAATTTCAGATCTGTAATTGGAATTATTTGTATTGTAAGAAGCAGAAAATGCAACCTTCTGCTGAACCTTGGAAATGTAAAGGCAAATCTCTTGAAAAGGAAGCTGTATAAAAGCAGAAGGTCATCACACTAAATACTGAAAATATATATTTAGTGTTGAGAGCTCTGTGTAGTTTTCTGTTTAATATGTTTGTGTTTTTATTCTGAATAATGAACAATTTGTACTTAAAGTCTGTTTTGACCGGGCACTTTCAAAATAAACAAGGGTGGTCTCTGACAGTGAAAACCCACTCTAGGCTGCGTGTAGGGTGCCCAAAAATGAGACTGTAGCCTCAATGGAATTTGTCCTGTTCAAGCAGATTAGGAGAAAATAGATTATAATTTTCCACGATGTTACTTAAGTACAAGACTCCTCTTCACCAATTTTTGGTTACAGATCCTTGCGGCTAGTGTACCTACAGTCAGGTGGCTCTGATCCAGAGGTCCTGGCCCACATGCATGACCTTCAGGCTGAAGCTTACACACTGGAGCAGGCCAGAGTTAGAGATGAGCACAAGGCGACAAAAAGGCGTGAGTAATGCAGCGTGTGGTGCTCGGTTATGTTCTCTTCAGTCATTAGGAAGCCTGTCATTCCCCATTACTGTCCGCAGGAGCAAAGACCTCTTATCATGCTGTGGACTCAGACCTTGTGGCAGTGGAACATGACAACCAGAGGCTGGAGGAGGAGATCCTCAGATTGCAGTTGGTCAGGGACAGACACAGAAGGGAAGAGGGTAACTCTTGTCAGCTCAGAAGATGTTTAGATTAGCCAGTCAAGAGATTAATGATCCTAGCATTACTGAGCAAACAGAGCAAGCTACATGTCACGTATTTATGGATGGATGGATGGATGGATGGATGGATGGATGGATGGATTCGCAAGCGGAAATCTGGGTGTGACAGTTTTAGAAAAACATACATGATCGATTCACAGAATTTTTTACACATAGTTGCTGGCCATTTGTTGAAACGTTGAAACGTTGACTAGTTATTGGCTAGCACTGTCCTTTACATTGGCTTTTTTACTGAAATGGGTTCAGCACTTAGTTTGGTCCAGAAGCATCAGATCCATCAGTTGGCCAGGCTTCAGGCAGAGATATCCAGCTTGAAGAAGGAGTTGGAGAGAGGCAGGAAAGGAACTCGGGCATTGGTGAGTTTTATATGCACAATCCAAGTTTCAGTCCAAGTCCTACAAAGTCTTATTTTAAATATCTCAATAACTGTTACTGGTGTAATTACAATGAACTTTTTCTGTGTTAAAAATAATCATCATCAGAGATTTTAAAATTATTATCAAAATTATTATTATTATTATTATTATTACTACCATTAAACATGCATGTGAAATGTTCATGGAAGTGCCTTTTAGTTTGAATTTTTCATACACCAGTCTGCCACAATATTAAGTACACCTCCTTGCATCTATGCTCATTGTCCATTTTATCAGCTCATCAACTCCACTTGCAAATTGTAGTTCTGGGCATACTTTGTTAGCCCCCTTTTACCCCATTTTCAATGGTCAGGACCCCCACAAGATAATCACAGAGCAGGTACTATTTGGGTGGTGGATCATTCTCAGCACTGCAGTGACACTGACATGATGGTGGTGTGTTAGTGTGTGTTATGCTGGTACGAGTGGATCATATACAGCAGTGCTGCTGGCATTTTAAACACCTTGGTGTCACTGCTGAACAGAGAGTAGTCCACCATTACGAAAAATGTCCAGCCAACAGTGTCCTGTGGGCAGTGTCCTGTGATCACTGATGCAGGACTAGAGGATGGCCAACACAAACTGCAGAGCAGCAGATGAGCTACTGATTCTGACTTTACTAGGTGGACCAACAAGGATAGTGTGTCTAAGGGAGTGGACACAGTGTTTTAACTCTCTGGTGTTCCTGTGTGGGCCCTGACCACTGAAGAACAGGGGAAAATGGTCTACCAAATTATGCAAAGAAGCAGATAGATTACAGTCTGTAATTATAGAACTACAAAGTGCACCTATAAAGTAAAGTGGTCTGATAATGTGGACAAAGATGGTGCCTCAGCATCAACAAACAATCTAACAGTCAGCCAGGAATTGGAAGGCACCTTCTATAGTACCTGACATCATCAAAAGATTCAGGGAATCCAAACTAATCTCTGCGTACAGGAAAAGGCTAAAAAAAGCCCATGACCTTCGACACCTCATATGGCACTGCATTAATAACGGTTGGAAAAATATTTCTGTAATAGATATCACCACATGGGCTTAGGAGTACTGTAAAACTGCTGT
This sequence comes from Pygocentrus nattereri, assembly GCF_015220715.1. Lineage (NCBI taxonomy): Eukaryota > Metazoa > Chordata > Actinopteri > Characiformes > Serrasalmidae > Pygocentrus > Pygocentrus nattereri. The sequence goes on from NC_051236.1 coordinate 23,286,568, forward strand.
TAATAAACATCTGTTTATTGTCTGTTGCTGCCTCCACAAATGCAAGGTAAGACTGTACTATGTAGAGTGGAAGTCATATGTCAATAGCATCCAGAAACGCTGCCAGTTTCTCTGGGCCAGAGCTCATCTGAAATGGACTGATGCACAGTGGAAACATGTTATGTGGTTTGACAAGTCAACCTTTCAGATTGTTTATGGATGTCTGTGAAAGCATCATTAATGCTGAACACATTTTTGAGCAACATTTGCTGCCTTTTTCAGATACGTCTGTGCTTATTTCAACATAACACCAAGCCACATTCTGGCTGTGTTAAAACAGCAGTACAGAGTGCTGGACTGGCCTTCTTGTGGTCCACAACTGTCTCTTATTGAAAATGTGTGTTTCAAAAAGGAAAGGTAACACAGTGGTAAACACACTTCTGTCCCAGTTTTTAGAGCATGTTGCTGGAATCAAATATGGAATGAGCATGTGTTTAGAAAAACTACAAGTTTATATGGTTTTCAGTTTAGTACTTTAGGTCTAACAAAATTGACTAATCAATGTTTTCTGCTTTTATTAGCATTTCACATACTGAGAACCTTTTTGAGATTAAGTTATTATTATTATTACATATAGTATATACATCTATTTAGATGTAGTATATACTCCATCATACACTGTATAGTCTTTACTGTCCTGTGCTTAATAGTTGTATAGTTATTGTATACAATTGTATGTTGTATAGAGGCTTTTTTGTATAGTGCATTGTTTGTCTGCTGCTCGTCTATCTGTTTGCTCTGTTGACATCTGATCTTCTATGTTAAATGTAGCACTGCATCCTGGGGTAACTATATTTAATTCCTCACACACATCTGTGGTGACAAGAAATGACACTAAAGTTCGCTTTGACTTTGATGCTTAGATCAGTGGTCACCGATTCTCATCCACAAAGTGCAGTGTTGTTGCAGAATTTCACCCAAATCAAGCTGAAACACATCTGATTCCACTTGTGTTATTAGTTGGTCTCAGTCCACAAACAACTGATGATTTTTATTGATGACTTGTTGCTTTTTGGTGGCTCAGAGACTTTGTGTCTATTCTCCTACAATTCCTTAGGAGAAATAAAATTAAACAAAAACGACATGAAATGAAAGGAAGATGAAGGAGAGAACTCAAGAGCACATGAGATTACTGGGGTCTTTTCCTCAAGAGAAATATCTGAGCAGAAAGAGATTAAAGCATGTTTTTTTTTCCTATGGGGTGTGCTCTTGCCTGGTTGGAAAGAAATCCTGCAGCCACACCAGCCCTTTGCAAATTAGATTGGTGACCCATAGATGCTAGACAATTTCCATTTGAGCTCTTCCTTATTGTTCCTTTTTCAATCCTGTTAAACAATCTTGCTCAACCAATCTTGCAGGATTCTACTTTGATGCATTCCCTATTGGGCAAACATGTTCCTGACCCTATGGACAGCCTTGGTCCTGCTCCTTATGACCCTGTGTGAGTCAAAATTTCTCTTACTCTTCTGTTTCACCTCATGTGTCTCTTAAAAAAATTGGTACTGTAACATTTTGAAATTATGTGTTCCAGAGCTTTTGCACTTGGTTCATTTTGCTATGGACTGGGGGTGTAAGTTTGTGTATGTGCAGAGAGAAAGAGAGTGTGTCATGAGCTGCATAGAGAACGAGTTGTTAGAGAGAGAAAAGCTTGGCTTATGTATTGTGTGCTTGTGTCCAGCAACAGCTGGAAAATAAAGCACTACTACCTACACAAATGCTTTCCCTCTTTTAATAGCAGTGAGCACTATGGTATTGATACAGAATCATAGTTAAACAAAACTTATTACGATGTGTGTGTATGCAGGGCTGGATTTGTCATCTTCTATGACATGGTGTTGAATGTGGATGCCAGTTTTAGAACAGTTTATCTGGTAGCTCGACTCTACTCTGGAGGGCAAGAGATGGGGTGGCCCACCCCCATGCCACCTGTCCAGTGCCAGCCTGCTGGGTCTTTGGCGTCTACATTGAGCAGAAACCCTGGAAACTACAGCTTACTGGCTGTCAAACAGTCTGTGCCGAGGTAATTCAGGTTTGGCAGCATTGCACAGATTTATCCAGAGCTATTCAATCCAAGCTGAAATGATATCTGAATTCTGAAAAATAATATTACAGTAAAAATAAAACTGCACAAAACATTTTATATCCATAGCACTCTTCTTACAATTAAATGGCTCTTAACTCAATAAGGTTATCGACAAACAGCGCTGTTTTTCCATAGCTGTGTTATAATCATTTTTTCTAATTAAAACAAGAATTCTAATAAGGTTGTTTTTTGGACAGAATTTTGAGCCCCATTCCATACAGCACTTTCATCACTAATGTTTTACTTCTATTGGTAACATGCTCTATTTTGAATACAGTGAGGCTGTATTTAAAACTCACATGAACATACCACATCTCATTGTAGGATGCATCCATCTCCAGCCCTCTCTTTGATGTTGGAACTGCAGGCTGCTGGAGGTTTAGACTCATCTGGTCAGGAGGTCCATGGCTTTGTTCCCATAGGCTGGACCAGGCTGCAGCTTTTTGACCAGCACAACCAGGTTCAGAGTGGATTTTGGAGGGTTCCAGTTCACTGTCTGCCTTTGAGGCCTTCTCTCAGTCTAGGCCAGCTCAACTCTGTTCCTCAGGTAAAAGAAAACATCTTCAGATGTGTCTTGTTTCTAACTACACTTACAAATAAAGAAGCCAAAAATAGTTTTTTTGGAGTGAAGACACTGAGCACACAACCACTTTTGGTTCCCTAAATGACTTTTCATTCATTTTCTTTAAAGACTAATTTTTGTAAATGCTGTGAGTGTGAAGACCTTTTTAAAGATCAAAGAACCTCCATATTTTGCAAAGTATCTATATGAATTAAAGAGTTTTCCTAGAACTGTACATCTAAGCCAAGACTCATTTAGCCAAAATGATAAATCTGTTAAAAATGGCTACTTGGCAACCATCTCTAGTGTGAAGTATTTCAGTTAAAAGACTAGGAAACCCCCTTCTGATTGTTTGGGGTGAATTTTTGATGAAGAGCTGGTTAATTTTTTTTCCATCAGTTAATTAACACTGAAGGATTTATCATTTGTTACTGTTAGGAAGTCCAATACCAGTCAATCAACATTGCAGGTGTGTAACTGTAGTAACTATTCTCAAATCATCATTACAAAAGAAAGAAACAAGGAATGGATTAGTCAAATGACAGAAATTGCTCATCAAATGAGGAGGACAACAAGCTAAAAGCTGACGTAATGTAGCTACCAGGATATCTAGAATAAATTCCACTCCAACTCATCCCAAATGTATTGGATGGAGCTCCATAACTATAGAGAATGTAGTTCAACTGCTCCACAGCCCAGTGTTGGGGGCCTTATACCCCTTTGGCCAACGCTTGCTGTCGGGCCTATATTAGGCTCATGTGTTAGGCTAGACTTCTCCAGAGCATCCCATTCTGTAAACAAGGAAAACAACTGAAAGTGAACCCAGAGTTCAAAAACTCAAGACCTGAGAGAATACCATTAACCAGACATGGTAGAGACATGCATATGGCAGCATAAACTCAAGACTGCATAGTGAGTTTTGAGAGAGCTCTTCTTAAGTAAAGCGTGCACTGCTGCACCTGATCAGCCTCATTTAGCTCATCCCAATTCGCTGACTCCTCCTAGTGGTTGGAGGTTGCCTAGCAGGAGGCTGGGACATTACCTCTTTCTATTGGCAATGCTTTTCTCTGAAGACTACAGAAGCTGTGTGTGCAACTGAACACCCGAGTCAGTGATAACTGTAACTTAAAGTATTATTCACCATTAGAAGCAAAGTCTGAATACTTTTGGATCTGAAGTGTTTATCAGAACACTGTCGAAACTAATCTAATCTCTACAACCTTTTCTCTCCATGGTCAGTTGGGCAACATGGAGATTTGTCTCCGTGTGGTGAATGCTCGTGATGGAGGTGTACAGTCTCTCACCAAGATCGATCCTAACAATACCAGCCACTACAAATTCCCACCAATGGTATGCAACTCACTAACTCTTTTCATGTCCATCTTTGCTTTTCATTGATTTGTACCTTCTACTGGAATGGTCTACATCATAATAAACACTATGAATTTGTCTCGGTTGAGTGCACTCTTTTAAATTAGACTTTGTTTTGAGGTGAACTCTGACAGCAAATCATGTCATGTTATTTCTCATTATTGCAGGTGATCTCGCACTTATCAGCAGTCTTGGAAGCCCAAGCACCACAGCTGCCAACACTTTCATCTCTTTCTTTACTTTCATCACATCCCCACACAGATCAAAGGTGAGAATGAGAGATAAACCCCACCACAATCTGATCTGGCCTGTTGAAATTGGCTTTGTTTTGTTGGTTATGTTTTGTTGTCTAATTCATAGCATTCTTATTGATAAATCATAATGCAGGTGGGGATCTCTCACTCATCTCTGCTGATTTGAAAGTTGCAAACATATTGCGTGGATTTGTTTTTTTAGCTAAAATATGCTTTCCCTTTTTTTTTACTTGTTTCTACTGAGAAATCTAGGCTGTAAATAAATATTTGCCCCACTTCTTATTTTCTCCATCACTGCATATTTGTCACAGTGAATACTTTTTTAAATGAATGCAATATTAGTGGGGATGTAATGACCCCAGGATTTGATGTGATTCACAAAACTTGGGTTCATGATTTTGGTATTGTGATATTTTGAACAAAATTCAAATGAAGAAAAAGGATGATATTTTTGTACAAATGACATTGGAGCCAGGAGTCCGAAGGTGTGCTGGAGTGAAATGTTGTGTTACATATCATAATGTATAGAATGTCCATTCTCCACAATTGCTTTCTAAAATATGCACAATGCACATTGTCACAATTTTGCATTGTTAAACCTCTAAATAAACCCCTAAAACACAAAAAATCTTAAATTATTATTTCATTCATTTAAGGAGCAGAGAGACCCAGTAAACTCAGTAACCCATGTAAAAAAAGCAATTGCCCCTTAAAATTAATAACTTGCTTCATGACCTTTAGCAGAAGTCGCAGCACGCTTCATATGATTAAATGTCAGACTTTCGTTGTTGTGGAGGAGTTTGCAGAACTACTTCAACTAAGCATAATCTGCTTGTTTGAGGCCCAGCCACAGTGCCTCTATCGAGTCAGGATTTTCACAAGACCATTCCAAAACATGAATTGTGTTTCTTTTCAGTGGATTTTCTGTTTTGGGCTATTGTCTTGTTGCATAACCTGATTCCGGTTCAGTTTCAGCTCATGGACAGATGAACAGGCACTCTCTTTAGGAGTTCTCTGATGTAGTACAGAATCCACAGTTCCTTCAATAATAACACTACAGCAAAGCATCCTTTCCACTATCCCTTACATGAATCTTGGTACGATGTTCCTATTTTGAAGTGCAGAACATGCTTTAGAGCAGATACAAAGGGCCTGTGTGGTCTGAAAAGTTGCACTTTTTATAACTGGACGGTCCAAGTACAGTATCTCAAAAGATTTGTCCGCTTTTTTTTTAGTAAATGTGAGATGAGTATTGATTTTTGTCTGGTGAGCGGTGTTTTCTGCCCTACTGTTTTCCATGAATACCAGTCTCTTTCTTACTGTGGAGTTGAACACTGACTTTAACAGAGGAGATACCTGCTGTTGTGGATTTTCTCCTGGAATCTTTGGACTTCCTGGGTGATTTCCTCTGGGCCCTTGGGGGAAATTTTGGCCACTGAAAAGATCCACTTTGGGTTATCAGTTCGTAGATAGTGGCTGTAGATAATAACTGTAGATTACACACACACACACACACACACACACACACACACACACACACACTTTCTAAGCTGCTTCTCCCTCAGGGTCGTGGGTGTAGATAATAAAGTTTGTAGATAATAACTGTGGTTTGGTGGTGTTCTAGAAACGATATTTGGTGGTGTTCTAGAAACGACTAGTGTGCTAGTAAAAATTTGTGGTGACTACATCACCCTAATGGAAAACCTCTATATGAGTGAGGTTTACATTAAGCAGGGCTGGCTGCATTCAAGCCTGACAGTGTTCAATCATTTGAATCGCTTTCAATTAAATTTGGTTCAGTTGTTGCTTAAGTTACTGGGAAGGCAGTTACATTTTCACATGGGGGAGTTGTTTGTTCTATAAATAATATTAAAATGTATGTTTTTTCCTAAAAACATTCACTGTGACTAATCAGGAAGGGGCAAATACCTTTTCACAGCACTGTACACTGGTAGTAAAATGAATTGGTTAGATTCAGATACACATAGTTGCCAGTTTATTATCCTGCCTTGTATCTATTAGGTCCATGTACCTTATAGATCCGCTAGGTGGAGTTGGAATTACAGACTGAATTCTGTTGTTGTCCTCTACCTCATTCATCATCGGTCAGTTTCTGACCACAGAATTGGCATTGACAGCAGTGATACAGACATGGTCATAGCATTAGGCAAAGAAACCCCTCTCATGTAGCTGCACCCTGCTGGTTTACAGTTAGAGACTGCAGCCCATCTGGTGATGTCAGCCTTCTGATACTCTGAACTGTCTGTTTCTGTCATTTTTTGTGTTCATCAGTCATCGGTATATCAAACAATGTTTGAGCAGTTTTTCTCATCTGCCAGTGTGCACTGACCGGCCACTTCATTAAGTACACCTTCTTGGATCCACACTCATTCTCCATTTTATGAGCTCCACTTACTATATAGGTGCAGTTTGTAGTTCTACGGTTACAGACTGTAGTCCATCTGTTTCTCTGTGTACTTTATTACCCCCTTTTAGCCTGTTCTTCAGTGATCAGACCCCCACAGCACCATCACAGAGAAGATATTATTTGGTGGTGGCTCATTCTCAGCACTGCAGTGACACTGATATGGTTTGGGTCTGTCAGTGTGTGTTGTGCTGGTCTGAGTGGATCAGACACAGCAGTGCTGCTGGAGTTTTTAAACACCTCAGTGTCACTGCTGGACTGAGAATAGTCCACCAACCAAAAAACATCCATGGACAGTGTCCTGTGACCACTGATGAAGGACTAGAGGATGACAAACTGCAACAAGGTGGACCAACAAGATAGGAGTATGTAATAGAGTGGACAGTACATGGACAGTGTTTTAATGCTCCAGCAGCATCGCTGTGGCTGATCCATTCGTGCCGGCGTAACACGTCACCACCACGTCAGTGTCACTGCAGTGCTGTGTATGATTCACCACCCAAATAAAATCTGCACTGTGGTGGTCCTGAGGGATCCTAACTATTGAAGAACAGGGTGAAATAGGGCTAATTAGGTATGCAGAGAAACAAGTGCGCCTATATGGTAGGTGGAGCTGATCAAAAGGACAATGAGTGTATATTCAAGGAGGTGTATTTAATGAAGTGGCCAGTCGGTGAATATGATATATGAAGTCACTTCGAATGTTCCAGTGCTTATCACTTTAATGACCTGCATGACCTCAGAGTGCAGATTCTGCAATGATTTCATAATTTACTTGTATACTTTTCCATCTGCAAAGACAATTATGCCAGTATTATACCTTTTATAGTAAACTGAATGAAGAAATGAACAATGGCTAAATTCAACTGAATGATTTGGTCAATCACAAAAGATTCCTTCCATGTCCACAATACACACCCTTTCACAGCACATCACCCCACAATTGCTCTTTCATTTGTGGGAATCAACTGAGATATTTTGAGGTAGGAATGAAAGACAGCAAATACTAGAAGCAGTGCATTCTGCTTTTCACTTTCATGTTTGTTCAATAGCTGCAGTTGTGCTTTGGTTTTAGAGGCACTGAGGACAAGTCAGTGTACTTTGCCAGCTCATTTCATCTGGACTTGTGCAAGTGAACATAACCTATGAAGTTGCTTAATAAATAGCTGTTCTTTTAATGCAACCCAAAAACAAGCAAATGTATGGTGGCCCCACATGGTGCACTAGCGTTCTTCCTTAAAAGTGAACTCCACAGAATTTTAGAAATACCTGTAGAATACAATCATTAGATGTAAAGTCAGTGTGGTTTGAGATGAAATGCTCCATTTCAGAGGAATGGCCATAATTGTTCATAACAGTGCTGATAGAAAGGCATTGTAGGGCAAGTTATGACCCAAAATAAACATACTTTTAAATTTACTATTTTACCATTATTAACATTCACTTAAAGACTTTATTTTGCATTGCAGACCAACCAACCCCTGGTTCCCATCATCACTAAATACATGACATGAAACTACTCTGAATAACTTTGTTTACATCTAAATATTTATCTATGCAGCAATTGTTCCAGGAAAAAAAAAATTGTGGAATTCTATAAAGGAGATCAGGTTGTACTAAAAATGCCTAAAGCAACATAATACAGGACAATATGGCTAAAATGTCAGGACAGTAAAAGTGGACTACAGCTGAAAATTGATCACTTCCACTGGCCCCATCTTGATCAATATGTATGGGCTGAGAGACAAAAATAGTACATGCAGTTCAAATCCAGTCGGTTTCTGCTTCCGCTTCTACCTTAACTCAGTATGTTACAGTGACCTCTTCAAGCAGAGAAGGACACTTCCTTAAGATTGGGGTATAAAGCACACATGAGGACTCACCCTAACTCTTTACTCCTCTGGGCCTGTTTATCTCTATTACACAGGTCAGGTTAAGTGCATGGCTGCCTTTCAATGACCAAGATCACATCTTACATGTCCTTAGCAGATGGCAGTGTCCCAACCCATTATACTCACTGCTACTGTATATTCCTTGACTTGCTGTTAGGGATGTTTAAATTCACATCACAAGTGAGTACTCTGAACAACCTCCATCCAAGGAGTTTAGTTATTTACCAAGACAGATGGAGCCAGGTTCTCTACTCAGGAAACCAAGTGAACTAAAATAAAAGGCAAGTCCTGCGACAATGAAAAAGTACTTATCCTATGCCTTTTATAGCTAGGGGGGGATTTAAAAAAAAAAAAAAAAAAAAAAAAAAAACCCACAACAAGTTGACGTATGCAAATACCCTTTATTGAAACTTTACTACAATACAAAAATTGGACAGACACAGAAAAGGTACGTCTTATTTACAAAACAAAAAGCTGTTTATGGAGAGACTTGAGGCAGGCATGCTGGTTGGAAGATCAGTGGTCAGCCAGTAGTGTCCAATCACGCCGAGGCTTCCACAGAGGAAGAGGAATTCACAGGCTGCAAGAAAAGAAGCCATTAGGAAACTGAACCCAAATCAATAGTGAAACTTGACAGCAAGGGAGTTGGAATGGCACCCCTTTTGATTCTCTTTGAACTCTCGCACTCATCTACTGCCTATAAGCCATGAGGTCAATCGATAAAAGCAACCCACAATCCATCAAGTGGACACCAAGCAAAGATCCTCAAAGTCTGGTCCATACAGGTTTGCATGAAAAGGCATGATACAATGCATCCATATTAGCCTAGTCTGTCCTCAGCCAGGCTGCTCAGAAGAACCTCCACTGACCCTACAAGAAGAGACATTAAGCCTATCAACTCGCCTCCTGCTCCATTTTCTCCTGGACTCCATTGCTGTTGCTGGCAGAGTCGCCGCTGCCATTAACTGCAGTCTCCTGTTTGACCTTTTTAGCATCACTGTCCTTTTTTGGGCTCTCCTCTTCTGGTTTCCTCTGTGCAGGAATACAAAGCAGGATAGAACAAACTTTATTTCCTTCCCTTTACCTCCTCCACCTCCGCTCCTCATCCAAGCTACTGCAAAAACGCCACAGCTAATCAGTCATTATACTCGAGTCAATTCTGAACCACCACGCTTCACACCTCACTAGTCACAGAACAATCCAACATGCCTCATGTGAAAGGCACAAAACCATTACAGACAAGACTCCTGTACTGAAAGTCAACACAAGGGACCACTGAAAAAAAGACAAGACAGCCCCCCCCCAACCCCCCCCCCCCCCAAAAAAGTTGTGAATCATTTAATATAGTTACTTGGACACCGACCTTCTTACGGACTAGGTGAGAAATATCTGATGCAGTTTTTGAAGATGATGCACCATCAGCTGGCTTAACAGCAATCTGAAGTCAAAGCAGAGTAGTGTTGTCACTTGCATGCTGTTGGATTAAAGGAAGTAACAACTCCATATCCTAAGCAATATATAGCTGTAGTGATCCTTTACAAATTAATCACCCAACCTGGCTGGCTGTAGATGAAGATGGGCCACCATTTTCAGCTGGGAATGCAGATGTAGATGCCCCTCCCTGAAACAAGGACCAAACATTCTGATCAAACCAAGGTTCCAGTGTCCTCTCAAGTGCATTTGTAGAGCTCTGCTTTAACTCACCAGGGTCTGATGAATGGCTTCTGATGCTGCAGCTGCTGTTTTCTGGCTTTCCTTTGCATCTTCTATCTTCTCTGCAATCTCTGGCAGCAGCTGCTTCAGTTCCTCTAGCTCACCTTTTTCCTCCTTTGCTTCATCAGCCTCTTCTGCTTTGTCTATTGCTTCCTGAAGCATGGCTAAGAACAAATTTAAAAAGATCTTGACTGAAAAGTTACATGTACAATCAGGTTTCATGGTGATCACTTACGTGAAATGGAAACTTGAATGAAATGCATCACAACATACCCAAGCGGCTCTCAATGACTTTGATGGAGTTGTTGAAGTGCTCGATGGCCTGGCTATACTGAGCAGTGTAGCTAAATGTTGTGCCCAGTTGGTAATGAGTCTCTGCCAGCAGACGACTATGAGCAGGCAGGTGCTTCAGCTGTATGGCTAAGCACTCCTGGAAGTCTTCCAGGGCTTGGGTGTAGTTACCTACAGAAAGACAAGTTCAGCTGATCAAAAGCTCTTGATGTGGCAGTTTTAAACTCCTCAGACACTTTGCAAATTTAAAAAAAACACCAAAAAAAAAAAAAAACACCAAAAAAAAAAAACACACAAGACACTTTAGTTCTTTAACTGAAGATACATGTTGAAAATAAACATACCAGATTCAGCACCAACTTCTCCAAGCTTCAAGAAGATCTGTGCTGCCATTAACTGGTCCTCTTTGCTCTCCTTCCTATAAATAGACTATAGTCATCTACCTTTTCAAAAAAAGTACACTTTAAACAGGATCACTGTCCATTTAAGTCTCCAAGTATTCATACCTTTTATAAATAACTTTAGCCACTTCCAGCATCTCCCATGCTAACTGGAGATTCCCAACTTCGTCCTCTTCACTCTCCTATAAAAGGTAGAAAACATCCATATATTTAGGGGGAAAAAAAAGAAAAAAGTGAAGCCTCAACCTTTGAAACATACAAACCTTGTCTTCATCTTCACCCTCCCCTTCATCCTCCTCATCATCATCCTCCTCCTCTTTGTCATCTAAAAAGAATCAAATTGCTTTAAAACTGGGAAACAGGGCATTTAATTGTATACCCAAGTCATCACCAGAGCCCAGAAGAATTAAAATGTTCACCAAGTGACCAAAAAACACCCCCCCAAACAAACTCATTCCCAGTGCTGCCCTGCATGCCTATTATTTCTACCTCCACCCTCTTCTTCCATTGGCTCTGGTTTGTCTTCATCCCCCTTTTGTTCTGTGCTTTTCACATCTCGTTCTGCATCCTTTTCAGCCTGATCCACAGTTTCTTGTTTTGAGGCAGCAGAGCCTTCCTCTACCTCTGTGGTCTTCTCTACATTTTCACTTTTCTCATCACTTTTGACAGGACACTCTGTAGCCATTGTCTCTTCATTCTCAGCAGCCTTCTGTTCACTTTTGACTGGAGACTCCAGAATATTCTCTCCCTTTTCATTAGCCTTCTGTTCACTTTTGACTGGAGATCCCATAATAGTCGCTCCCTTCTCATTAGCCTTCTGTTCACTTTCGCCTGGCGACTGCGTAGTTCTATCTCCATTTTCATCAGCCTTCTGTTCACTCTGGACTGGAGACTCTGTAGTCGCATCTCCCTTTTCAATGGGCGATTCAGTCTTATTTTTGAGAGAAGAATCTGTATCGTCTTGCTTCTGTGCTTGCACATCCCCCGTGTCTTTTACCTCTTGCTCCTCTTTCTTTACCTCTCCCTCAGAGTCCCTCTTGTCCTCCGACATGGCATCATAAACCTGTTCACGGAGCTCATCTCTGGTTTTCTCTATTGTGGTGGAAATATTGAAATTTAAGCACTGGATTCTTACCTGAATCTTTAAAACAACCTGTACACAAACTAGACACTTCCATAAATGTACAAATTTTAGACTAGTTCTCAGTAAGGAAGTCACTAGAGTTTTGGCAGAAAAAGTACCTAGACATAAACCTCAACGATCTGTTCATAGGGCAGGTATCTGCAATAAATACATAATTAGCAAGATCTGGTGTTTCCATATACCAAGATACCAACCATCCAAGTTATCGGCACTCTCAATCTTGGAATCATTCTGCTTCTCGCCCTCCTCCGATGATTCTTCTGGGACTCCCTCCAATGCATTACCCAAGACTGTGTTCTCCATCCTGCATGGGTACAGACCAAGTGATTAATGCTTTGGTATATGCAAAATGCATGTTTGAAGTTCACGAGCAATAAATTTAGACCCCATTACCTGGCAAGCTCCAGCAAGGACTTCCCACATAAGAAAAATGCCTCTCCACACTCATCAGCAGTATCCCCATATTTTTCAGCCCTGAATGGATAAGATTTCTTCAGTAAGTGTACAAGATCAGACCACGCAACTGACTTACACCACATTAATACATCACTGCTACTATTCATATGACATTCGCTGGATGTGTTTGATTTGTGAACATTACTTGGTCTAGGAAGTTAACTGAAAAGATTAGGCTTAAGACCCCCCCTTACAAATCATGACCACATGTTCTGAAATACTCACAGCATGGCACAAGCCTCCTGGAACACACTGACTGCAGACACAACGTCACCCATGACCAGGTGCCTGTTTCCTGTGCCAATCAGCTTCTTTGCTTCCTCAGCAACATCTATACAGCTGCAAGTAATTTGCCATTTTAACCGAGTTACAGCACATTGGAAAGGAAAAAAAACCCTGACAGAACTCAACGGCTACAGTAGTAGAGTGGAGACCTTCTCACCTGTCTGCTGCACTGGACGAGCAGGGTTTCTCTTCCATACTGCAAAACAAACACCATTAGCCAGCTGTCTACTTCAAAGTGTAGATCAGGATAAGTGAACCAGGTACAGCATGCATTCTAAACAGAACCAAACCTTGCGTGCACGTAGTGCATGTAAACAGTGCAGCTACCAGGTTACTAACACAAATCAACAAATTTAGCCCAGTCTAACAGGTAACTCTTAACTACCCACCGAAGCTCAATGCAGTTAGCGTAGCTAAGGCAGCGTTAGTTTGAAACCTTACCATCAAACGCGGAGATGTTTATAGCCAATAACCTAAATGTGACGCGTCTTGACGCAAAAACTCCGTCTTGAGTTATAACTAAGCAGTTTTCTGAAGTTTAAAAGTTTGGAGACGCCGTCTTGTCAGGCTTCTCCAGAGACAGAGGCTTGGGCTCATTAGTGGAGAGGCAGAGCTCTGCTCCTATACGAGTCCACGTTCAGGGACGGACACGCAACAGCTCAACGCCAGGTACTTTCTCAGGGAGTCAGTAATAAACTCCGTCTCCACGCCACGATAACAGGGGAGATCAAACCCCATGCCAGTGCTATCGCAGAGGGAACTGGTTAGATTGCGTTTAGAAGCGTTTCCGCCCCGCACACCGCTCTGTAACTGTAAACCCAGAGGTGCCATGTTCCTCAGAACAGCACGTTAACGACACTTTAGCACCAGTGAGGCTCGAACGCACTCGTGGAGCTGCCGTACGGGCTCGTGATAGTCGGAGACTCCAGTTACTGAGACTAAGACTCGCTCTGAAAACGCAGCGGGAGAAGTTAGCAGGCACTGCTGACGGACTGGAACTCTCCGCCGTTTGGCCGAGGCTGGCGAGTAAGTAGCGTTAATTAGCTTAGCCAGCTAACGTTAGCGAGTTTAGCAGCAGCTACAGCTGCGGTCTCCCGCCAAACCGGAGAGTCCAGCACAACCGCCCCGCCGTCCGAAAATGAGGGCGAGCGGAACCGAAAACCAGCCCAAACGTGCCAAACTGCAGCAGGCAGTCCTTCCCGCCTCTGCGCACACATTCAGCTCTCCTGCTCCTGCTCGCTGGTCCAGCAGGCAGAAATAAGAAGTTACCCGAGCGCCGACTGTCCGCTCTGAACCCGCAGCGCAACACAAGCGCGCCCTCAACTCACCTCTCGGCGGCGGAAGCGGCGGCCGTTTCTTCTGGCATGCTCGATAGAGTGTCAGATACCAACGCAAGCTTTAGTCGACAACTCGAGCTGTCCACGCGGCTGGGTTTCGGTCGGAAGAGGAGAAGATGGCAGATTTCTGCTCCTTCAGCCCAGTCCCGCTTTGTTGGCGCCTTTAAATACGGATACAGCAGCCTCACTTCCGCCGACCTTTCACCTCCTGCCAAAACGCGGGAGAACAGTTTTAAAGGGCAAGAGGCGCTTTTCTCTACTCACAGCTCCTCCTCCTCTCCTCTCCTCCTCTCCTCTCCCTCTCCTCTTCTCTTTCTCTCCTCTCTTCTCCTCCTCCTCTCCCTCTCCTCTCCTCCTCTCCTCTCTTCTCCTCCTCTCCCTCTCCACTTTCTCTCCTCTCTTCTCCTCCTCCTCTCCCTCTCTTCCTCCTAGCTACACTCAGAGCACGGTTTACTGAAGCTCGAGTTCGTTCATTCAGTCGTTCAGCCAAATGTATTAATCCATTTCTGATTGATTAAAATTCCACGCTGTCAATAGAAACTGACCCCTGTTTTTATAGCCAAACAAACCTACTCCTGACAGACACCAGTTAGCCCAAAACACCAGGACAGCACTCTGTACATCCTAACTGTGCCTGGATTCACATCAAAGCAAAATAAAGCTCAGTAAAGTACAAATTAAAGATGTAGCATTGCTCCTTACTGTGTGGTACAGATTATGACTAATGAAGTTTGAAATAGATTTTAAAAGCAATTATTATTCATGTTAAATTCTGATATATTAAAAGTTGTCTGTAATTTGCCAAAAATAGCTAAAATGTCCTTACCACGTCCTTACTGCAACAGAAGGACAAATTAAGTTCAGATTAAATTCACTACAAATTCAATTTAGAAAAATATACATGGAATTTTAAAACAGCTTAGTTTTATACTCTGACTTAAAATGGCAAAGTTACCTAAGGGCTTGTTGGTGTTACTGACGAGCTCCATTTTGTTGTACACTCTAAAATGTACCTTTTATCAAACTAGTGGTTTTAATTCCGGCTGAAATTGTGTTTGAGTGAGGTTCTGTGACATCAGGGGAAATTACTGAGGGCTTTCAGTGTTCTGAGGGTTTCATTTCAAAAATGTATTTATCTGATCCGCCTTTATTGTTGACATTAAAGTGACGTAGAGCACATTTGAATAAGCACGTTGGAAATGACTGGGCAGGATGCATATACTGGTTAGTGCGACACCAAGTTTTTATGAAATGAGCTGTTTGCCTGGCAGCATTTATAACTCACATTAAATATGTATTTTAAGGAAACAAACATCTAAAAAAGCCTAAAGTCTGCAAATGTAAGTCAATACAACAGATGACAAATCCTCCAATCAATAAGAAAAGCATTTATTGTGCAGTACACAGTATACAGAAGGGTCAGCTGAAGTGGGTTGGAAGGCACAGAGTCTTGCAGCAGGATGTGTTAATAAGGATCATTGAAGGGGTAGAGAGGGTGTCCTGCATCCCTCGGCACATGCTTGCCATCAACCTGCAAAGGAGTATAAATATCAAAAATGCATCTCCGTCTGTTAAAGTACAATTCCATTCTCTTTAAAGAAACATTCCAGGGTTGTCATTCTAGCCTCTACCCGTCACTTCTGTACTATACTTTGGATTACCACAGACAATTATTTTTTTAATAAGATAAAATAAAACTGCACCGTTACTCTGTAACAATACAGGATATAGAATAAGTCAGCCTTGAGAGTTCTACGTTTTATCCAACACACAAACAGTGGAGCGAAACCATTCCCTGTCCCCAAAACTTTCTGGTATGCATGCGTGATCAGGCGGGAACCTGGCAAAACTCTGCCCAGAAGCCTCAAATGAAAACATATTAAAACTAATTCCTGCCTTAGAGCAAAGAGTGAATTTCAGATTTACTGCCTAATTTACGAATGTTTTGATTGAAGAGTTTGTGAAAATGTTCTACAAAATTTAAATAAAAGGCATAAAAGTTTACAACCAGAATTCATCAACTGGCCGCTGGCTTTTATTTTAATAATGTTTTGAGTCAGCGTGTTTCCTTTTCTTTAATGGGTACAGGCGAATGTGGCTTTTTTATCAATGACAATCAGTCATACGTTACATATGTGCGAAGTGAGAACATCTTCTACAGGGAGCAATCTTGAATATGGGGTTTTTGCTACAAATTCTAGTGCACAATATCTATTTTATTTAGTTTTTAATATATTATACGTCTTATAAACCAGGGCTAAACTTACAGTAATAATTGGCACGATGTACCGCCAGCCTTTATTCAGCGCTGTCACACTGTTCATTTCTTCTGGCTCTAGAGCGAAATCAAAGACCTGCAAGCAGACAAACATGGCTTTAACATGCTGAATAACCACAGTGATGCAAGATAACAATAAATATTACTTATTTATAATGTTACATGCGACATAAATAACCTGTATATTTTCCTTGATGCGAGACTCTGTCACACTCTTTGGAATTGTCACTACTCCTCGCTGGGTTTGCCACCTGTATAAGGTTGTATAAGATGCTCTTTTGTCTTATTTTCCATCAAAAATGCAGTATAAAACATACAGCTCAATTTACTGTGACTAACGGTAATCTCATTGTTAGATTACTACGTGTTGCATATTGTCATTACCTGATTATGATTTGTGCAGGAGACTTGTTGTACTTCTTGGCCAGAGCAGTAATGACTGGCTCCTCTAACACAACTGGCTCATCAGGTCTTTTCCAGGCTCGATCTGGAGAACCCAGCGGACTGTAGGCGGTCATCACAATCCCCCGGTCCCTGCAGTGAGCGAGTAGCTCCACCTGTGCCAGGTAAGGGTGACCCTCCACCTGCATGATGCATGTATTTATTCCAGTAGGTTTTTAAGCATTAAGAAAGAACCAGTGGAGAGGGTGATTTTTTAAAAATCAAAACAATAAAAGAACATTCTTCTAATCCAACCTGCAAAACAGTGGGCTTTATGTTGGCCACTGACAGGATGTCATCAATCTGACGGCTGTTGAAGTTTGAGAGTCCAATGGCCCTCACAAGTCCCTTTTCCACAAGTTTCTCCATGGCAGCCCATGTCACTTTGTAGTGAATATCATCATACAATATTGCCCCAACTTCTGTTTTAGGGAAAGGAATATCCCCACGTCTAGGTAAAAAAAAAGGAACAATGATAAGTCATGTTAAAATTTCATATGAAAATGAATAATTAATGTGACACAGCATAGACATCATTTCACTTTAGAGGAATTTGAACTTTAGAGGAGTGTTTTAATAGCACTTTAATACACAACAGCATATTTCTTAGACAGATCAGTAGATATAATACCATACAGCAGGCTATAATTTCGTGTTGAACTTTGTCTTAAATTTGTGCTAAATGAGCCTGAAAGAACAGTGTTTGAACTAAACTAACTAAGCTACACCAACAAGTTTGTGACAAGCTCCAACTGTGAGGTGGTTTGGTGTCAGTGTACATCAGTAAACACTGCTTAGAGCAGGGGACTTACTGGAAGGCATGGGGCCAGTGAATGAGGTAGAGGTCTAGGTACTCCAGCTTCAGGTCTTTTAAGGTCTTAAGCAAGGCCGGTTCCACGTCCTCTGCGTAGTGCTGTGTGTTCCACAGCTTAGAGGTCACAAATACATCCTCTCGCCTCAAGGCCTGAGAGTAAGGATAGAAAAAAAAGGCACTGTCATTTTTTTAACAACTCAAGCTTAGATTAGCATATTGTCGCTGTACAATCTCAATTTTTTTTAAAACATAATTTCAAAACGTCAGCTGCCCTTTCCATTGTCTGAAACTTGCATGATAAATGAAACAAAGTACTTGATCAAAAGCATTAACTTACAGTCATATGCAAAAGTTTTAATAAACCGGAGTCAAATTATATGTTTCGTTGATTTTCTAAGTAAAAAAAAGCCGACACACCAACAAATTTCTATGTATTTGTTGAGTTTAAGTTTTGCAGGAAAAAATAAAATGTGCCCTTACTTTTGCACTGGTAACATTTTACATTTTATTTCTACCCCAGTATTTTAAATTCAGCAAATTAACAGTAACTGTAGAAATATGTTCTCTGTAGAGGACGTGATGACTTACACTCCAATATTTGCACATGACTGTACATTGACAGTTAAAAGTGTTTTACTGTCTACTGTGAAGTTATCATTTTGTAGATCAAGGCTTTTTTCAAGCAGCAAAAAGCAATAGAAGATATACATCATCTCTGTTGGAACAAAAACCTTGTATCTCCAAAATGGTAACTTTATAGGAAGGGAAGCATTCTTAGTTTTAGTGTGGATTAATGCAGCAAGACTTTATCCTGAGTAACCTGGGTTGTAAAAAGACTACAAAACAGAGATACAATGTTTTTCCTCCAACAGCAGTGATATTAAAGTAGATGATGTAAGCTTAGTGTGGATTAGTGTAGATTAGTGTAAGAGTTCCCTGTCTCAGCTGTGTGTTCTAATTGCTGGTTGCACACTTTTGCTAGAGGGCAGTATAAACAACTGTATGCAATGTACCGGTGATCAAACAGCTCTCCCAGAGTAATTCACTCTAACGCAATAGGAATTTGTATAATGTAAACTTATTTGAAACCACAGCGTATTTAGCAAGGTAGATGGCTGTAACAGTGCTAAACAGAGATTTATGTCCATTTTTTACATTGCTTACTTAATCCTCTTGGCAAAGCTTACTTTGTCAGGCCCCAGCATCTCCTGGAAGGCTTCACCAATTTCTGGTTCATTTCCATAAATGGCAGCACAATCGATGTGCCGATAGCCAGACTGAAGTGCCCAGATAACCGCCTGCTTTACCTGCAATGAAAAATACAGAGAAAGAATACATGAAAGAAGCCCTGCCTTTTCCATTACAAAAGAAAAGACGCCAATACTATATGTTTACATCAATACATTAGATGGTAATGTTTAATACTAATGTAATCTAATTTAAAACTCACCTTTCCAGGTTCACTCTTCCATGTCCCTAGACCTACGAGAGGCATCTTTCGCCCAGTGTTAAGGACAGCAAAGTCATTCATGTTTGCTTGAGACCCTGCAGACGTAAAGAGAACTTGCTTTTTTCTCCTTCAAATCAAACTCTTCAATAAGAACATGAGCCCGAGTAAAGACTAAAAAGCACCAGAGAGGCTGTTTTTGCTGAGTGTCTAAGGAAGGAAGGAGGAACCTGCTGAACCTGCTGACTGGTCAGCTGACTTCCCAGTGGACTAAAACAATAACCGGTCACATTTGAACGCACTTGGTTTAGGATAAGCCTTTTGTGCTTTTAAGTTTTTAAATATTTACGGTTTATTTTTCAATCTAAAACTCTTGACAGAGAAATAAAACCTTTACTGTACTATTTGACAAGCTGTCCTGCTCGTAAAAAGTCCCCGTGGCGAACTGCTGGACTTTTCCAGCACAGAATCCAACTAAAACATAGATTAGGAATGTGTATATCTGGAGCTTGACGGTGTTGACATAACCCACAGTAAACTCTACGGACTATACTACCTGCCTAAATACTGGAGAATCGATTAGACGCGGAAAATAACTCCTATTTAAAGCTGCTTAAATAATTCCCAAACTCACGGTGTCCTCGCCACAGTCCCGACGTGTGCGGCAGTAAAGAGTGTTTTTAGTTTTCACGAACAGCCAACCTCAGGATCTGCGGTGCCCACCAGGCTTAGCGAACTAGCCAGCCTCCTATGCTCCTGCTCCTTGTTCATATTTCCCCGTTCCAGCTCAGATCCCCTCGCATGTAAGCGCTGCACCATTTAAGGTGGAACGGGAACATTCGAGTAAGATTCTGACTTCAGCTTCGCGCGTCTTCCTCCGATGACACTGACGCTCCCTGTCTGCCCACAGCCAACACACACGCTTTCATTCAGACTCCATTTGAGCATGTACTCACTGTATTTATCGCTCTGCACAGCACAGAATCCTCGCAACGTCCACCCAAGACAGACCACAAAACCTCAGAATGTTTTACTTTCATATCACTGCCGACTCGAGTTACTCCGTTTCCGGTTCGTGGAAGCCATCGTTTCAGCCTTCAGTTTAAAAGTCCCCAGAAAACGCTCAGCACGTTGCAAACCATGTAACCTGTGAAACTGACGATAGTCTTCGCCAAGGTGTAAGCTGTAAAAATTAAACCCTTTTCCTGTTCAAGAATATATTTAATATTTTAAACATTGACATATTATTTTACATGTTCAATCTTCTGTTATGAAAATAATACTAGTCAATTCAGACAACAGGCTACAGTTGACTGCAAGGTACTACACAAGCAATGAAGAGTGCTACAGGAATATTATAGAGGGGAAAATATAATTCATTATTTTGGGGACATTGTGGTGTCTGCCCACGACCCTGATGGAGAAGTGGCTTAGAAAATGGATGGATGGATGTGGTGTCTGCTGTGGCCTCGCTGCCTGAGGAGCTTAGGGGACCAGGAGTATGGCCCATCCCGCAAGCCTCATGCGTGGCCACACTCCCAGTGTTTTGCTGTGTTTGGGTTAGTTATTACTGTAATTGTTGTTGAATGTAAATTGTGTCTATGGAGGGCCAGTATTTTGAGTGACTGATTGTCCGTCCTTTATGTTTATGGATAATGAACTTCCCCAAAAACGATCCAAAAAAAAGAACAAAATCCAAATCCAAAATCCAAATTCCTGTTTCCAAGAAACACAACAAATATCACTGTTTTCACTGTCAGCAGTGACAACTCACTCTCACTGCGCTGCACTGAATCACTGTGGATTTTTCTATTTCCCTTTCATAATATACACAGTTATTCATCTCTAAGTTAAATCTCAGAAATTCATTTGTGGTGTAAATCTCATTCAAATTTTTAAGATTCTCCCTCTACCTTCGATGTGGGAATGAAACATATCATTTCCTTACTTTCTTAACATTTCTGGATTTGCCCATAATAAATCATGCTTATCTCCGCATATGCGTCCGCCTCCTCGCTCACCGTTACATATGCACATGTTTCAAATGTAAATGTACACATTTCCTGTGTTTAAGAAAAGTTATTTCTGAAATACAGAAACATAATTTCTGTCTACAATGCTGGCTGACCGTATAAAATGTATGAAATATGTAATGAGTAATATTATTTATATATAAATCATTGTAAAATGTGAAGTGGCTCATGTAATATTTTCTGTCCTTTTTTTCTTCAGTGACTTTGATTGTTTTGAGCATTTATTCATTTTAGAGATAGTAATGGGAATCTGTATATATGTTTCATGTTAAAAAGCACTTTGTTTCATCATGTCAGTCTCAGGATCTTGGTATCTACTGTTGTCCAACCTAAAATTAATGTGTTACCTCTTTGTGGTCTTTATCTATCCATCAGCCTCCACATATCAGGGTTCTAATGCAGTCTATTTGTTCTCAATATAAATAAATACACATTAAAAATGGTCCCAATATGTTAAACTCAAATAAACAGATAGCAAATAAATAGAAACTGTGCAATCAAAACATGTAAATTGACTGGGGGTGACTTTTGCATATGACTGCATCCATATGTCCCTGTAACCAGAGTCTACATTTTCGGTTGGTGCATTTTCAGTGAGAAAGTCTTGGCTTGGTCATTTCTGGTATGAACTCCATGATTGCCCATTTATCAGTATATCTGGAGGAAGAGAAAGAGGAGGGGCGACATAATGTCATTAGCTTTGGGAATTGACCAGCTTTGACGCTGTGGTGTGGCTTTTTTTCCGTTCTTACTTTCTAACTGGTGTAGGAGAAAGATGTTAATCCTCTATTGAAGAAAATGAACAGTTTGTCTCTTGTGGTGGCAGTAGGTGAGCTTTTTACTAACTTTTTAATCTTTCTTACCTTTTTATTCATAACTGATTTATCCGAGAGGCTTATGATCAAGTTTAGGTTTACGTACTAAGGTTTGCTTTGTAATCAGAGATAAATATGCTTAGTTTGTGCATAACATATTTACCCGTTGTTTTTTTCAGTTATTTGATTGGTTCTGTAAATAACTATAAACATTTTAAAGCTATAAACACCCTGTTACTACCTACTAACACTTCTTTATTGCTGCTGTTCAGGATACATGCTTCATTCAGTTTATTAAAAGTGAACTATATGAGAGATTAGAAATTAGCGAGTTAACAAGCTGTTGTTTTTGTTTTCAGCGCTGTCCTCATTACTGGTCAAACATGGATCATCTGATGGTAAAACACACAGTTTCCTCCACCTGTTCCTGTACTTATTTGGTGTCTTTCTCTAATCTGAATAAATTCACTGACACCATCAACATCACAATGAGCAGAAGCATCAACAGGAGAGCCCATCCTCATTGTTGATGTATATTGATATTTGTTTATGTTTATTGGTATTTGTCAGTGATGGCAATGGTTGTTGTTGTTTGTTGGCCTTTGTCAATGTTGATGTCTGTTTGTCAGTGTGCATGTTTATTAGTGTTTGTTGGTGTTTACAGCAGTTTCCTGGTGTTTGTTGTGTGTATCAGTGTTGATACTTATTGGTGTTAGAGATGTTTATTGGTGTTTCCTGATGTTTGTTGGTGTTTCCTGATGTTTGTTAGTGCTTGTTGATGCTTATTTATGCTTGTTGCTGTTTGACAGGTTTTACTGATGTTCATTGGTGTTTGCTCATTTTTGTCTGTGTTGATGTTTATTGGTGCCTGCTGGTGTTTGGTGGTGTTTTATGATGTTTATTTGTGTTTGTTGTTGTTTGTCAGGTTTACTTTTACATTTACTGCTGCTTACTGGTGTTCGGCAGTGTTAGTAGATGTTTATTGCCGTTTCCTAGTGTTTGTTGGTGTTCATCAGTGTTAATGTTTATTGATTACTGGTGATTTGTGGTGTTTGTTGATAGTTTTTGGTGCTTACCTGTTTTTGCTGGTGTTTGGCGGTGTTGTCTGTTGGCGTCTACTACTGTTTGTCCGGTTGTATTGATGTTTAATGGAGTTTGCTGTTGTTTTTTAATGTTTGTTGATGTTTGTGGGTGTGTGGTGGGTTTTTCAGAAGAATGTATAATATAGAATTTGCCGAGCACAGCCTGACGTGCTGATTAGGAGTCAGTGTAAATGGTGAACTGTGAAAAAGTCAAATGCATTAACGAGACAGACCTGGGGGTTCCAAGACTTAGTAGACACTATGGTACTGTCGGTCCACAGATCGCCCTCAAGTGACCTCGAGTACAAGTCAGCCCATACTGAGGAAGCAGGACATTTTAAAGGAGGCTTCCAATGCTTTCAAAGACATGAATGCTACTGTAGCAGCAACCCAAAATCCCACCAAATCTCCTGAGGGTCTCCACAACTCCACTCCAAATGCTGTGGAGAGTTCAGAAAGTTGGATGTCAAGCAGAGGTAGGAACATGGTTTCTGTACTTTTTTAAAACACAGTTCTAATAAATCAATTCATTTTTTACAAGTGGGTCCTGTTTCCATTTAGGTAACTCTACAAGCCTACAAGAGGAAGAAAATGTCTCTACAGGTATGAAAACCTGGTTCAGCTATTTTGTTTTTAATTTAGTAAACTCAAAATCCTATATCCTTCCATTTGTGTTCTCTAGGGTCCTGGGTTTGGGTGGTCTGTGTCATTGTGGTCATTCTACTTCTCATTCCTGTGATCTTGCTACTTGTACCAAGCTTCAGGTAAGGCAGACATTACTGATTTCTTGCTGTCATTTTTATTATTTAGATTTTTTTTGACACAAAGTTGAACTAAAATAATAAAGCATAACCTGCACATCTCTGAGGTTTGAACCAGACAAGCTTCACAACCTAAGCTAAAAAATACATGCATCAATATAAATATGAGTGTCAAGTGGTACAGCAAATATCCATGAATCTGTGCATAAAAACTTGAAATGTATTAAAACTATCATGAATGAGCTGTTTATATGAGGGGGATGTGGACTTCTATAATCTTTTTCTCTTGAGCTGTAACGTGTGTTAAAACTGATCCTGCTGTGCGGGGACTGTACTTTAGCTTGACTGGCTCTGGCTGTGAGTTATTTACATTCTTCAAAACAGTGCTATGGTACAGCAGTGAAGAGTGCAAATGTGATTCTCACCTTAATGTTAAAACGTAGCTAAAGAAATACATCAGCAGTGCTAGAAAAGTAAAATAAAAATAAAATGAAAAGTTCATAACATGTTGCACAATAGAGTGACATCAATCAGAAACAGCAATCTAATGTTAATTTGCATATTGCCCAACATGTTGCACAATCCAGTCCTACCAGTTAATAAAGGTGCAAGTACTTTAAGTTCTAATTCACTTGTTAAGAATGTGGACTGAGCCTTTATAGATAGAATCAAACAGTGCATTTGTGGACATTAAACCATGTCTCCTTTCAGTCTATTATAAGAATTATTTCAGTCAGCTGGAACATCATTTCATTGCAGGTGTTACATCTGACTAAACAACTGAACAAATGCACTCATGATTCACTCTTGGTTTTTAGACAGAGAATGAAGTTTTTCCCAGCCAGTGCCTCCACAGGGATGAGTGCCCTTCAGGAAATGCCTCAAACAAAACAGGATGTGACAGAGATCCAGTGGGACCTTGCCTGGATGGAGATGGCCAATTTGCTGGACAAGCAGCATTATCCTGGCCGCTGACCTGGGTCTTACTAAAGACATCCCAATACAACACTGAAGAACCTCAATATGTACACCGACTGGCCACTTCATTAAAACTACCTCTTTGTTTCTAATCTCACTGTCTGTTTTATCAGCGTCACTTACCAGATAGGTGCACTTTGTATTTCTGCAATTACAGACTGTAGTTCATCTACAAACTCCAGCAGCGCTGCTGTTGTAAAATGGACAATGAGTGTAGAAACAAAGAGGTGGCTTTAATGAAGTGGCTGGTCAATGTACAGTGCGTAGGCTACCGAGAGCCACATGTCATTGCTAATGTTTGAATGTCTTTAAACTCCGTGGGGATGTTCAGAGATTCTAGAAAGTGAGTGAGAATCCAAAGCTTTTTAGTGACAACTTGGAGTAGTGGTTCTTAGACTGGTCCTTGGGACCCCCTTGGACCAGTGGATAAGTCCACATTTCAGTCAATCAGGTTCTCTCAACCTGTTTTTGTGATTATTGTGGGCTGAAATGCTTAAATTAAGGCTTTTATTTTTGATACTTAAATACGGAATATATAATATTATATAATATTATATTCGGAAAATGTGATCATCCTGCATTATCAATGGCTTCTCAGCATGTAGCACCAACAATTACAATAATTGTGAAAGCATTTATACAATTTATGTGTTTAACCCCTTAAATAGCCAGGGCCCAAAAGTGTTAATACACACATCTGTAGCCTAAGAATAGATCCGTCAGTTTGCATTAAAGTCCCTTACTATGTAATAAACCTGGAATTTTAAAGGGGTTAATGCAGAAATAACGCAGTGATTGGAAACATTTATAAGCCTTTGCAACCCTTGCTAGTGTTGATTTGTCATTATAAATTCCTGGAGGGAATATACAGAATCCTTATGAACTGGGATCCAGGGCAGAGCAAAAATATGAACCATCTGTGGACCGTTTGAGAACCACTGACTCAGAGGACTTTTGGTTGTTAAACTGTTGACATCTATCAGTCGGCAAATGTATTGATCTTCTAAAATAAAATGCATGTGAGCTGTTTCATCAAAAAAGGCTTTCCTTTTCCACAATATTTTGTTTATTCAAAGTTTGCAAACAAGTTGTACAAAATATAAATACAATGAACAAAATACACCATAAAAGCAGTACTGTCACATCGGCGGACAAAAAAAGCAGCTATATTAGAAACGAGAAAAAGATCAAACAGCAAATCCACTTGGCTACTTGGTACAATGCAGTTTATTCAGTTCCTATACACTGGTTGTTGTTTATAGACTCTCTATAATTAATATAAACTTTTCATAACATATTAATACATTTGTCCAGTCAGAAAACACATATTATGCCAAAACTGCTTATATAATATCATCATAATGCCGAATGCTATGTTCTTAAAAATGATCCTTTAAGGGTTCTCTGGTAAAGACAGTGGTTCTCTATAGAACCATAAATGCTCAAAGAGCCGTTGCATGATTAAAAGGTTCTTTACATGGTGAAATGGTTCTACATATCACCAAAAAGGTTCTTCTATTGTTACGTTTGACATCATAACAATAGCAGAACCTTTATTGGTGCTTTATATTAACCCTTTAGCATGTAAATTGTTCTTTGTGTGTTCATTGTTCTAAACAGAACCATTATAAAATAAGTTAATGTAATATATATATATATATATATCCATCCATCCACCCACCCATCCATTTTCCAAGGCGCTTCTCCGTCAGGGTCGTGGGGAGTGCTGGAGTCATCGGGTGGAAGGCAGGATACACCCCGGACAGGTCGCCAGTCCATCGCAGGGCATTTGCTGATCTATCTATCTATCTATCTATCTATCTATCTATCTATCTATCTATCTATCTATCTATCTATCTATCTATCTATCTATCTATCTATCTATACATACACACACACACACACACACACACACACACACACACACACACACACACATATATATATATATATATAAATACATTTATACTGTCATGCAATGTGTTACACTAAGAAACTCTACACTACACACAGAAACACTAGGGGGCAGAAATGACTTGTTAAGCTTACCTATCACTGTTTATGGGCTGCCTACATGTGACAGTCAGACTTGTCAATGAAAAACACTCTTACGCTACCAGAGCAATGAAATGAATTGAATGGATAACAGAGGCTGACACGAAGGTGATGCTGCTCGCTTATAGACCATAATTCTGATAAAGATTTTTATAGTCAGGTTCATTTTTCAGGAGCATAAAAGAGAGACTGTGTGGACTTAAAGCATTACGATCTCATATGAATGAAATTGAAACCCTATTTGTGAGAAATCATCAAGCTCTGCCGCCTATTCCTTTTATATCGAGGAGCTTTTGACCAGTGGATGAACGAGCTTCATATAACAGATGATTGGTTTAGAACATTAGAGAATGCAACATCAGATGCTGGTTAGTAACTAATGCGCAGGGCAACGCATAAAAGTGTTAGATGAGGAACGCACACCTCTATTACTCTTTCTTTCTTTCTTTTGTCCCTTTCTAACTGTTTCTGGTACCACACTCCTCCTCCACCGAACTGTAATTAAAGCCATGGGCAGCCATATTTCATTTTCCCATTCCTCCCTTATTCCCTCTCTCCTCTGCTGGAAGGCAATTTGCGATTGCGTGTGTGCATTTTTTGGACCACAGTTCACTGCCGGGGGGCACAATGCCTTCATGAGAGAATCTCATTTACACACACACACACACACACACACACACACACACACACACACACACACACACACACACACAACCTTTGATTGCCTTGGCGAGAAAGCATATAATGTCATGTTAAAGGTCTGAAACAGCTAATCAGTACAGCATCCTATATATATATATTGCACTGTGTGCAAAAGTCTTGTTTATTTAATCTCCAACTAACATAAGCATCCAGTGCACATTATTCACTTTTCAGGAGATATTTCTAACGCGATTAAATATAAGGTAATAAACTTACATAAGAAAGGAGAAAGTGAAAGAAAAAAAAAACTGTTTCCAAAACTGGACTTCCAAAAAAGATTAAAGATACAGAGAAAATGGGACTCATAACAGCTGTACTCTCCCTGGTAGAGCACCAAAACTGCCACCATCAGATAAACAGTCCTGAAAGCTTTCATCTTTGAGAGACGAAACTCAAGCTCCAGTCTTGCTTCAGATCTAAAAAAAATGCACAGGTGTTTCTGTCCATCCTTCCGCAGTGAGAAGACAGTCTAAAAGAACATGTATCTGTCAAGAAAACAGACAATTTGCACTAGAAACAAGGAAATTTGCCCTAGAACACCAAAACTGAACATCTGAGTAAGGTTTTGTGGTTGATCTGGGTCTAATTCGTATTTGGATTGTGAGCAGAAGCAGAAAATCCAACAATAAAACAACTTCTAAGACTGAATCTATAGATGTCCTGCAGTTTTCTTTGAACTGAAAGCAAGTCTCCTCAATAAGTGGACGCACTAAATGCTGCCAGTATCTAAAGGATATTATTTTAAGTTGTTGATGGTCTGTGTAATATTCTGCTAAATGTATTTTTTTAGTCTGATCCTAAAAAAAGAATAATTTGTACTCAATCCTGTTTTCACTGGAAATTAAATAAATGAGGGGTGGTCTGTGACTTTTGCACAGCACTGTAAATTTGGATGCACACATTCATTACAGTACAACTATTGAACTCTTCAGAAATATTGGCCTTCTACCAAAGACTGACCCACCCTCCCTTTGAAATGCATTAAAGAGGACAGATGTTCCACTAATGAGTGAGGCACATTCATACTTAGGCATCAGACTTTAGATAAAAATGTCTTTAACCCTTTAAATGGCCAGGGCCACTGGCAGGCTCAAGTTTTATTACACACTTATATAACCTAAGAATAGTTTAGCCAGTTTGGATTGAAATCCCTGTAAGATTATGAAAAACATGCAATTGTGTGTCCAAACTTCTGACTCGCACTATATATATATATATATATATATATATATATATATATATATATATATATATATATATATATACGTATACGTTGTGTAAAACATAAATAAAAGCAGAATACGATGATTTGCAAATCCTTTTCAACCTATATTCAATTCAATACACTACAAAGACAAGATATTTAATGTTCAAATGGATAAACTTTATTGTTTTTTGCAGATATTCACTCATTTTGAATTTGATGCCTGCAACATGTTTTAAAGAAGTTGGGACAGGGGCAACAAAAGACTGGGAAAGTTGAGGAATGCTCAAAAAGCACCTGTTTGGAACATTCCACAGGTGAACAGGTTAACTGGAAACAGGTCAGTGTCTTAATTGGGTATAAAGGGAGCATCCCTGAAAGGCTCAATTGTTCACATGCAAGGATGGGGTGAGGTTCACCACTTTGTGAACAACTGCGTGAGCAAATAGTCCAACAGTTTAAGAACAACATTTCTCAACATTCGACTGCAAGGAATTTAGGGATTTCATCATCTACAGTCCATAATATCATGAAAAGATTCAGAGAATCTGGAGAAATCTCTGCAAGTAAGCGGCAAGGCAGAAAACCAACATTGAATGCCCATGACCTTCGATCCTTCAGGAGGCACTGCATTAAAAACCGACATCATTCTGTAACGGATATTCCCACATGGGCTCAGGAACACTTCAGAAAACCACTGTCAGTGAACACAGTTCGTCGCTCCATCTACAAGTGCAAGATAAAACTCTGCCATGCAAAGTGAAAGCCACATATCAACAACACCCAGAAACACTGCCGGCTTCTCTGGGCCCAAGCTCATCTGAGATGGACTGACGCAAAGTGGAAAAGTGTCCTGTGGTCTGATGAGTCCACATTTCACATTGTTTTTGGAAATCATGGACGTCGTGTCCTCCGGGCCAAAGAGGAAAAGGACTGTCCGGATTGTTATCAGTGCAAAGTTCAAAAGCCAGCATCTCTGATGGTTTGGGGGTGTGTTAGTGCCCATGGCATGGGTAACTTGCACATCTGTGAAGGCACCATTAATGCTGAAAGGTACATGCAGGTTTTGGAGCAACATATGCTGCCATCCAAGCAACATCTTTTTCAGGGATGTCCTGCTTATTTCAGCAAGACAATGCCAAGCCACATTCTGCACGTGTTCCAACAGCGTGGCTTCGTAGTAAAAGAGTGCGGGTACTAGACTGGCCTGCCTGCAGTCCAGACCTGTCTCCCATTGAAAATGTGTGGTGCATTGTGAAACGCAAAATACGACAATGGTGACCCCGGACTGTTGAGCAACTGAAGTTGTACATCAAGCAAGAATGGGAAAGAATTTCACCTTTAAAGCTTCAACAATTAGTGTCCTCAGTTCCCAAACGCTTATTGAGTGTTGTTAAAAGGAAAGGTGACGTAACACAGTGGTAAACACGCCCCTTGGAACATGTTGCAGGCATCAAATTCAAAATGAGTGAATATTTGCAAAAAGCAATAAAGTTTATCCGTTTGAACATTAAATGTCTTGTCTTTGTAGTGTGTTCAATTGAATATAGGTTGAAAAGGATTTGCAAATCATCATATTGTTTTTATTTACGTTTTACACAACATCCCAACATCATTGGAATTGGTATTTCTGCAAATATTTTATTATACTTTTTCATGGGACAACACTATAGAAATAAAACTTTGATATAACTTAAAGTAGTCAGTGTACAGCATATGTACACTATTGTATAGCAGTGTAGTTTACTGTCCTATGAAAATAACTCA
This sequence comes from Pygocentrus nattereri, assembly GCF_015220715.1. NCBI lineage: Eukaryota > Metazoa > Chordata > Actinopteri > Characiformes > Serrasalmidae > Pygocentrus > Pygocentrus nattereri. Next base: position 23,317,198 of record NC_051236.1, read on the forward strand.
ACACACAGCCTTTAATGTGTAAATAGCTGGCAACATAAGTACAACACAAGAGTACACCTCACAGTGAACATGTCCAAATTGTGCCCAATTGTGTCGTTGTTGGCTGGCCACTGGATATTCAAGATGGCACGTCATGGCAAAGAACTCTCTGAGGATGTGAGAAATAGAATTGTTGCTCTCCACAAAGAAGGCCTAGGCTATAAGATGATTGCTAACACCCTGAAACTGAGCTATAGCACGGTGACCAAGGTCATACAGTGGTTTTCCATGACAGGTTGCACTCTGAACAGGCCCTGCCAGGGTCGACCAAAGAAGTCCACGTGTTCAGTGTCAGGGTGACTTCATATAATAAACCATGACAAATCAATTAAAAAAGTAGAACTTACTTCATTAAAATGATATGTACATATCCATCACATACGCTCAATATATAACCTTTTCAGTGCACAGAAAGTGTAGGCTAAGTAACACTGTTCAGACAGTGTCTCTCTGAGCTGAGATGTTCTCTCAGTACCACACTGACTGCCTCAGTGCAGAGCAGATTCAGCCTAACGACCAGCACGGTAAATCTTAAGCTTCCGCTATATTTCCCTCATTTCCACACCCACTCAAAGCCACTTTTGTATATGTATTGTATCCATGGTAACTTCTGGGCACCACAGTCACATAAACACTTGAAGAGGGAAAAAAGTGCCATCGCCGTGCTGGAAGCCGACTGCTATGACGCTCATTCTTGACCTCAGTCTGTGTCTTAAAGCACCTTCAGAGCTTAAAATGAAATTGAAGCATTATGCTAAGAAACAGGTGTCAAGAGTCTGTTCAGTCTGTGTTATTTGTCAAGGAGACTTTCCAGGGAATCATGGGTAATAACTCTACAGGGTCAAACAGGCTGACAGAGAGGAAGTCCACTTAGCTGATGAACTAAACCTTTTTTTCCCTCAAGCTGAACTCTGCTGTCATATCAAAGCCTAAAATTTCATCACATTAAAGTTCATTCAGGTTATAAAGATCGTTCTTCTTTCCTGTCTTTGGAGATCAGCTTTCTATTTTCTCTATATTTGTTTGAGTTGAGTCTATTTTCATTAAACAACAGTATAATCAGTCAGAAACAATGGGTAAAGATTTTAAATGTGACATGTTTGTGGATTGACACTTCAGGACTGCATTTGTTCCTCAGACATAAAGCTGGTTAGTTTACAGTCCTCATCCTATGGCTGCATGTTGCTTTTAAAGAGTTGAAATCCATTGCAGGTTTCCATAGTTACCTGGTGGAGTTTGAGGGATTTTTCTCTCTATAAGGAGTCATATATCATTTACTTCCAGAGACGGGTTCTCTATACAGCTCCACTGACTGACATCCACTGAAATCTAGGAGAGAGAGAGAGAGAGAGAGAGAGAGAGAGAGAAGAGGGAGAGAAATGAAAAGACAGAGCAAGATAGAGAGATGAACAAAAAGAGAGAGAAAGGAACAAAGAAAACGTTGAAGAGAAAGAGGGATAAGAAGAGAGACAATGAAGGATGGGGAGAGAAAGAAGGGGAAGGAGAGAAAGTCTTGAAAGAAGTGGATATTACAGAGAGAGAGAGAAAATGAGAAGGAAAGCTGAAGAGAGGGATGAGGAGAGACAGAGAAAGTTGAGAAAACAGAGAGAAAGATGAGGAGAGAGAGAAATGATGGAATAAACAGAGAGAGAGAGAGATAAAGAGAAACAAAAGGGTGAGGAGAGGAAGAGAGAGAGAAACTGAATGCTGGAGAGAAAGAGGGATGAGGAGAAAAAGAAAGATGAAGACAGAGAAATACAGAGAATGAGACATATGAAGAGAGAGCGTGAGAGAGGAATATAAACAGGATAGAAAAATATTGACATTGATTTCCTTTTCTTATTTGAAACCTTCACAAGTCATCCATTCATTATAGTAAAGAATGGGACAAACTCTCTCTCTCTCTCTCTCTCTCTCTCTCTCTCTCTCTCTCTCTCTCTCTCTCTCTCTCTCTCTCTGTCTCTCTGTCTCTCTCGCTCTCTCTCTCTCTCTCTCTCTCTCTCTCTCTCTCTCTCAGGCTCTGTTTCCATCCCTCTCTCTTTTGCATGTAAATAAATTGGAGGCAGCTGGTGGGTGACAGTGGACCAGCTGTGTGTGAGTGAGGGGGTCTCTCAGTTTCTGCCTCCCTGCCTCTCCCTCTGATAATTGGCACTTTCAGCAGGGCACCTTGGAGAGTGAGGTCAAGGGGCAAGTTGTTGTCAGGCTGTAGAGAAACAGTTAATTTGGCTCTAATGTCACACACTCTCATTTTGTGCCTCCTACGCTTTGAAGAAACTGGACCAATTAACTGTGATGCATTTGGAAATGAAGTGCCGGTCAGATTTGTACAGTTTGAAAGCACAGCGGTAGATTTAGAACATCTTGATGTTTTGACATTTCAATTTGTTGGTTCAGCTCAATAAATCCTTCATTCCACACGCTGTCAGTGAGTCAGTGTGCACGGCTGCTCCTCAAGCAAACACAGTTTAATTTTACTCTGCACTTTAATTCCAAACCATAAAGAGGCTGAGTGCTTATCAATACACCAAGCGTCATGTGCCCTGGAGCACTGCGCCAAGGATGAGTCACTACACTAGCCACGCAAAACACACTCACACACACACACGCACACTGACAACCCCAGAGGGCATCTCATTTAGACAGTAACGTAAAGTCACTTTCACATAATCCCACCCCAGGGGCACTTTTCACTCCTACATGGTTTCATTCGCCTTGTTTCATAGAGATCTGATACAGAGTGCATGTGTGTGTGCTGTGTACTGGATAGTGTGTGTGCACTGTTTTACAGATAAACCTTTTAAATTTAAACATTCTTTGTTATTGTTATGACCAAATACATAATAGTACAATATACTGTAAGTGGTCAATACAACTGAGATCTTCCGTTTCAGTTTTCACTGCTCTAACACCTGGTATAGTGAAATATGTAGTAATAACAACAGTAATCACCATCATCATCATCATCAACAACAGTAATCACTATCATCATCATCATCATCATCGTCGTCATCATCATAATCAGCAGCAGCACCTATTGCTATTATATACCTAATAATAATTAAATGAGCATTGAATTAAGTATTGTTTGCAATATATTGTGCTGCACTTATATATTATATTTTATCGTATTGGACTGTGTATTGTAATTAACCTTATTGTTGAATGCACCGTGTATTGTTATTTATTGTATTGTATTGTATTGTACTGTACGGCACAGAGTTCTCTGTTCAACTCCGTTCCTTTTTCTCTTGGTATCTACAGTGACTTTTTTTCTAGCAGTACCTGAGCTCAGGACTGTCTTTTTCTCTAAGCTATTGGTAACTAGCAAAGATACTTTGTCTAGATTGACAAAGCACTTCTTGTAAGTCGCTCTGGATAAGAGCGTCTGTTAAATGCTGTAAATGTAAAAATTAATTCCTGAAATTTGTATAAAGCACTTATTCTTATATATCTTACAATTAAAATATAAAATCCTACTACTACCAATAATATAACAATAACAATAACAATAATGTCTTACCTGTAAGCTTTTTGGGGTCAGTTGATCCAATTGTGTAATTGTGTCATCACTAAACTACCACTAATAATACTGCTTTCGCCGCTACTGTCACTATTACTACTACTACCACAATGTCTACCACTACTACTATTACTATTACTATGACCACCACTACAACCACTACCACCACTTCTGCCACTACCACTACCACTTTTACCACCACTATCGCTCCAATTACTACCATAACTACCACCTCTAACATTACTCCCAATACTACAACTACCACCACTATGACCACTACTACTACTACTACTAATACTATTACCACTACTACTATTATTACTACCACTACCACCACTATTACTACCACCACTACAATTACTACTACTGCTACTACTACCACTTCCACTCTGAGGACCACTACTACTACTACTACTACTACTACTACTACTAATACTATTACCACTACTACTATTATTATTACCACTACCACCACTATTACTACCACTACTACTATTACTACTACTGCTACTACTAACACTTCCAGTACTAGTACAACTACTATCACTACCAATACTACCATTACCACACTATATTGATAGTATATCCAGTAGACTTGGAGAAACCTGCTGTATCAGTTGGGCCAAGAGAAAGAATCACAAATAGAAATTGTTTTTAGTTCTTTTCAGTCACATCATTTTTCCCAGAAGCCCTTTTAAGCTCAGAAGAGGGCCACATAGCTGGCAGTGAAGATGGGTGAGATTGCAGTGGGCCATAATACACAATAAAAAGCTGACCAACACCTCAGGATTCTCATTTCCTGCTGAATGTCTCACACACTCTTCTTCTGCCTGTTTGTTGTGCTCAGTGTGGGTGGAGAGCTCTCTGCTTTTACACATGCACTGCAGAGAGTCTATCTTTATTTCACCTGTGCCATGATGCTTTCAAGGCTCCTGTGAGGATCTCCTGTTGCCTCAAAGAGAAAACCCGACTTGTGTGTGTGTGTGTGTGTGTGTGAGAGAGAGTGAACTTGTGTGTGTATCTCCAGTTTAATGATGTTATGACTAAGGCATCCAGGAACATTGTGTGCTGCTGTGTAGTTTGACTCACTGGAGTCAGGTGGGAGAATGGATGGATAGCACTGGCTGAGGTTGCCATGGTAATCGTTATGCTAAGAGAAGGTGTAAGTGAGAGAGTAGAGGCTAAACCCAAGGGTAAGCATGTGCTACAGTATTACTATGCCCTGCTCCCCTCGGCCTGCTCCCAGCCTGCAGCTTGTGTCCTGCAGAGAGAGTGTGTACTGCGCTCCAGATCTGTGCATATGGCTTCCACACAGGAAGGCTCTACCCTGACTGAGAAAGGCCCCTGTTCATGGAATCATTTGACTAGCACCAAATACAACAGTGACAATTCTTATTACATGCAAAGCACCTCATTTTCCTGGCTTGTAAGGTCACTAACATTAAAAGATATAATAAATAAATTAGTGGTGTCAAAGTTAATGCACTAGTAGCTTATTTTATTACTTGAGACAAATAAAGAAACACAACAGCGAAGTGAAAAGCTTCAATTTGCATAGAAAAAATATGTAATATAGTGATATGAGTGCAACAGGGCTACAAGCATGGAAATGTTGGAGGTGAATAAAATCAAGCACATAGCCATGCAATCTCCATGGACAAACACTGGCAGTAGAATGGGCTATGAAGAGCTCAGTCATAAGATGCCACCTGTTTTTTATGGTTTGGTCCCCTTAGTTCTAGTGAAGGGTAATGTTATTAATACAGCACACAAATACATTTTAGACATTTATATCCTTCTAACTTTGTGGCAACAGTTTGGGGACGACCCTTTCCTGCTCTAGCATGACTGGGTGTCATTTACGACATAATTTGACAAGTGTGGTGTGGAGGAAGTCCAGTGGTCTGCACAGAGCACCCCACTGACCATCTTTGGGATAAATTTGCTGATTGGGAGCCAGGCCTTAGCATCCAACAACAGTGCTTGACCTCACAAATTCTCTTTTGACTGAATGTGCACAAATTTCAACAGGCACACTCCAATCTTGTGGAAAGCCTTCCCAGAAGACTGGAGAGTTATAGCTGCAAAGAGGAGGCCAACTCCATAATAATGCCCATGGTTTTGGAACACTCACACAGGTGTGATGCTCAGGTGTCCACGCAGTATGGTTAGAACAATGTGCACTACTTTTTAAACTAAACATATTTTGCTTTAGTGTCAAATTTGTGCACTTACATTAAGCAGGCTGAAGATTCTCAACTAGGTGGAACTATTAGCACTATTAGTATCGAAAGCATTGAAAAGGAGGAAACTTATACAAAGCCACACCACTATAATCTCAAGAATGCATCTTTGCTTGCAGTCAAAATGTGTTCGAATATGAAATAAAAGGTCTGAAGCATGACCTACATAACTTTCCAAATGGATGGGACGTTCAGTGCTGAAGCTGATACAGTATACTGTACTGTACACAAGCGAAAAAAAGAAAGAGAAACAGCGGTGCTAGGGAAGAGTATTGCTTCACATCAGTGACGATATGTCCTTCTTACTGTAATGAATTAGTCTCTATCAATGTGGGCTGCGTTCAAATTGTAATGTGTCTTGATGGCGTCACAACATGAAAAAAACATCTTTTTATCAACATTTCCATCTTTTCTAGGACCTCTTTTTGCCTGCCTTCGCACTCTTTGATTATGCCCTTTTAGCTGAATTACGTGAACCTCTCTGAATTCCTTTATCTATCCTGTCTCATTCGTTTCATCTGTTTCCTTCTTCTCATTAGCTCTACTTGCACATTTTAAACAAAGTTCTGTGCCGTGTCCTATGACAGACTCTCCCCTTTGCCTCATTCAATGGCTACTTCTCTAAAGTTAGGTCACAAATGAGAGGAAATGATCGTTGCATGAAAATAAACAATTACGTGCTGCGACTTCAGGATAAAAGAGTCTGTCGCTCTGTAAATGAACTATTCATGTTGGGGCCCCTTTAGGCAGCCATGATGTGTGTGTAAACTACTGTTGACCCATAACCAGCAGACACGCACAGGGCACAGCCTCACTGCTCTGTGTGTGTGTGTGTGTGTGTGTGTGTGTGTGTGTGTGTGTGCGCGCTTTTTAGTTGCACTCTCCCTTTTGCTCTTTTTCTTGCTGTCCATCCATTGGAATTCCTCTAATCACTCCCCCTCCTGTCCGCCCCCCCACTCACCCCCTTTCTTTTCAGCACAGCTAATGTGCTGTGTGTGTAAGAGGATGGCACTCACCTGATTACTGATGATCAGCGTCAGCCCAGCTTGTCAGTGTGTTTGGGGGGGCATGAGATAGTAGAGAGAGAGAGAGAGAGAGAGAGAGAGAGAGAGAGAGAGAGAGAGAGAGTTCTCAGAGCTATTTAAAGCTGGCTTTACACTGTATGCAACTTCAGTTGCGTGGGAATTATATACAACTGAATAAAATTTGAGTTTTAAAGCTTCCTGCAATTCACATCTATCTCAACTTAGTGAAACAAAGTTTTATGCGACATAAAAAACACATAAATCAAAACCAACATATAATGTGAATATGTCATTTTAAATGATTTCACCAGATCACTGGACAAGAAAATAAAACAGAAGAAAGTTTAATAGACAACTGAAAAGGAGATTCTCCAGCTCAACTTCATTTAAGGGTGGTAGGGTTTCATTTTGTTACTTACCTTTGTCATCTTTTGATGCCCCCAAATTTTGCACAGAGCTCAGATTCTTTTGAGATTCTAAGGACAGAAATTATTTCAGAAGTGGAGATGGTTATAGATTGCAGGATGATTGAGGCATCAGGTACAACTGTAATGACTACTTAAATCTACATTTTAGCTTAAAGAGATTTATAAAAGCAAATATAATATAATAAAACATAGATAGATAGATAGATAGATAGATAGATAGATAGATAGATAGATAGATAGATAGATAGATAGATAGATAGATAGATAACTGAGTGACTGAATGTGCTCTGTGCAACTTTCAAGTTGAACAGAAATCATGTTGCATGCAACTCAAAACATGCAACTAGTTCCATGAAATGTTCAATGTGTAAAGCCAGCCTAAGGTGCATCATTCAGTAGGAAATAACAATTCATTTTCATTTCTATCTCTTTTAACACAAAGTGATGGTCGAGATAAAAAAAAATCACAAAAATATCATATTTATATAATTTTTGTCACCCCAACTTTGGTCAGTGAGCCAAAATATGTTTGATGAGCCTTTAGTTTTTCACTGTAGCTAATAAGTAATGGAAGCTTAAACCTCATCAGTTAGGATCATGCCATCTGCATAACAAAGTCATAACGGTTTTCTGAAACTGGATCGAGCTGTTAAGCTAAAATAGATTTGCTTACATGGTTTCAGGCACAGTATGACACTGTCATCTAGAAAAATATAAAAAAAATTATAGGCAAAAAAGTTTCAAGATCATTGTTTTAAGTAATGCAATGTACTTTTTGGTCTATTTCTATTATCCGAAACCACATAAGGAAGTGTATTTGAGATTACTGAGGCAAGTGAGTGATGGTGTAGACCCTTTGCATGTTGCTAATCTGGTGGCTACAAGCTTCAATTACTTGTTAGCTACATTAGTCTTATGGCTCTGATGCAAAACAGTTTAGTTTTGGCTGAATGATTATATTTGGGGAAAGAGAGAAAACTTTATGGAACAATGTTTACATCAGACTCCTAGCAAGTGTGGCTGACCAAAAGTATCCCCTTTTAATGGATGAGTTCAGCTGGTTTAAGATACACCACCCATCACTGACACAGCTGTTCAACTGCTCACACACAGTTTGCACAGACTCTATAGAAAACACTGCAAATAGAATCAGATGTTCTAGAGCAGCTGCACATTAGCCTAATATCAAGACCAATCCTAAGCATCAGCTAGAGGGGAATAATCCTGTGGAGCAGTGGGACAGTGTTCTCTGTAGTGATGGAGAACCAAACCTTTGGATTGCAGTGGGGTTTGTGAACCAGAACTCTTCTTCTTCTTTCGGCTGCTCCCTTTAGGGGTCGCCACAGCGGATCATCTGCCTCCATCTTGCCCTATTGCCCTATCCACTGCCTCCTCTACTTTTACACCAATAAAGGTTTGTGAACCAGAACTAATCATTCAATATAAGATATCTGAGCTCACTATTGTTATTGTAGGTGAATGCAATCAAATCCACACAGCAATGCCCAAACATGCAGTGGAAGGCCTTCCCAGAAGAGTAGAGGCTGTTACTGCAGCAAAAGGGGGAGAAGCTTTCTGTTAATGCTCTTCGTTTCTTCTGAAGCTGAGATGAGCTGGTGGCCACAAACCTTTGGACATAAAGCGAGCCATTCATTAATTCATTACCAGCTAATAAATACTCAGATGTTTTGAATGAATATAAATTTGAGCTGAGTTTGTTTTGTACTTGAGATAATAACAGCAATAAGTTGCTGTTATCAGACAAGAGACTACCTTAAATGGAAATTCTCACCAATCCCCCTTCTAACGCTGAGCCCATACTGATCAAAATATTTAGACAGTGGTCTTTTAAACAGCAGGCTGGCTCAGAATGATATACTCAGTACGCCCAGCTTTGACCACACCTCCTGTAAAAAGCAGGGTAAATGTGTGTTCCTAGTATTAACTATGTTTTATTGTATGATGTCGCAACATGTGAAGTTCACAACAAGAACAAATGTTCAGCCAAACATGAAACTTACACACCTTCTCCTTTACCCCAAATGTAGTCAAACCAAGACATGTTTAGTGTCTGACATTTGCTTCTTTTGTTTGGCACTGGGGCCATGAGGCTAATGGAAGCTTAAATAATTAGCATTGTGCAAACTATTAACTTTAACCCCCTAAAATCCCTTATTATATACTAAGACTTGCAATCCTGTAAGGGACTTCAATGCAAACTGCTTGAGCTATTTCTTTCTATTTAAACTATTTCTATAGTTTATAGAAATGTGTAATAAACCGCACTCTAAGCCTACTATGGATTCCTTGACAGGCCAAGTAATTTACAGACAACTACAGACATTTCTACTTCTCAGAATTCATTTGATCTGTCAAGGAATCTTTATTAGGCACTCATTTTATTCAATAGTATCATGCTTTAAACTCTGCTGTTTCAGTGTTTCAGAGCTACTCTTGTTTCTTTGTAAAGTTTTGGACAGACACAAAGGGGTTAAGTTATTGAAACACCCAACGGAAAAATGGTGCAGTCAGGAATTGTTTTCTCTGTACTATGTTGGTAGATACAGTTAAGCAAGCTCTCCTATTGGTTAAAACTTCAAGAGCAGACGAGAAGGCCCAATGAATAATAATCAACAAAATTACAGTGGAATCGACCGGTTCTGCAGTATCTCTTGGCTTTCTGGAAGCCCTAAATACGTTGCTGACTGTGAATACTAGGGTAGGAAATCAGTGGCAGTAGCTTCATACCAAGACTCTTCACCGAAAGAGTTACTGTAAACTGGCTACAAGGTTAAAAAAAGTAAAATATATGCTAAATGAACTGCCTATAATATTTGCCATTCTTTTCCAAGTTCCTGTTAGTTTAACAATAACAAACTACTAGCAGAAATTAGCATTATTGTAGAGGTGTTTTTTTCTCATCATTTCCTCTTGTTTAGACCAGGTTTTGATATTTATGATGTGAATTGAAGCCATAGCACTAGAAGTCTAGTGGCACTGGTATTTGAAATATGATCCAAACAGGGATGTAAAGTGTCAAGAAACCTGAAAGTATCCGATCAAAAATATACACTGCTCAAAAAAATAAAGGCAACACTTAAACAACACAAAATAACTCCAAGTAAATCAAACTTCTGTGAAATCAAACTGTCCACTTAGGAAGCAACACTGATTGACAATCAATTTCACAGCTGTTGTGCAAATGGAATAGACAACAGGTGGAGATTATTGGCAATTAGCAAGACACACTCAATAAAGGAGTGGTTCTGCAGGTGGGGACCACAGACCACTTCTCAGTACCTTTCTGCTTTCTGGCTGATGTTTTGGTCACTTTTGAATGTTGGTGGTGTTTTCACACTCGTGGTAGCATGAGACGGACTCTACAACCCACACAAGTTGCTCAGGTAGTGCAGCTCATCCAGGATGGCACATCAATGTGAGCTGTGGCAAGAAGGTTTGCTGTGTCTGTCAGTGTAGTGTCCAGAGGCTGGAGGCACTACCAGGAGACAGGCTAGTACACCAGGAGATATGGCGGAGGCCGTAGGAGGGCAACAACCCAGCAGCAGGACCGCTACCTCCGCCTTTGTGCAAGGAGGAACAGGAGGAGCACTGCCAGAGCCCTGCAAAATGACCTCCAGCAGGCCACAAATGTGCAGGTGTCTGCACAAATGGTTAGAAACCGACTCCATGAGGATGGTCTGAGGGCCCGACGTCCACAGAGGGGGGTTGTGCTCACAGCCCAACACCATGCAGGATGCTTGGCATTTACCAGAGAACACCAGGATTGGCAAATTCGCCACTGGCGCCCTGTGCTCTTCACAGATGAAAGCAGGTTCACACTGAGCACATGTGACAGACGTGACAGAGTCTGAAGATGCCGTGAAGAGCGATCTGCTGCCTGCAACATCCTTCAGCATGACCGGTTTGCAGTGGGTCAGTAATGGTGTGTGGTGGCATTTCTTTTTAGGGCCGCACAGCCCTCCATGTGCTCACCAGAGGTAGCCTGACTGCCATTAGGTACCGAGATGAGATCCTCAGACCCCTTGCGAGACCATATGCTGGTGCGGTTGGCCCAGGGTTCCTCCTAATGCAGGACAATGCTAGACCTCATGTGGCTGGAGTGTGTCAGCAGTTCCTGCAAGATGAAGGCACTGAAGCTGTGGACCAGCCCGCCCGTTCCCCAGACCTGAATCCGATTGAGCACATCTGGGACATCATGTCTCGCTCCATCCACCAACGCCACGTTGCACCACAGACTGTCCAGGAGTTGGCGGATGCTTTAGTCCAGGTCTGGGAGGAGATCCCTCAGGAGACCATCCGTCACCTCATCAGGAGCTGCCCAGGCGTTGTAGGGAGGTCATACAGGCACGTGGAGGCCACACACAATACTGAGCCTTATTTTGACTTGTTTTAAGGACATCACATCAAAGTTGGATCAGCCTGTAGTGTGTTTTTCCACTTTCATTTTGTGTGTGACTCCAAATCCAGGCCTCCATTGGTTAATAAATTTGATTTCCATTGATGATTTTTGTGTGATTTTGTTGTCAGCACATTCATCTTTGTACAGAACAAAGTATTCAATGAGAATATTTCATTCATTCAGATCTAGGATGTGTTATTTGAGTGTTCCCTTTATTTTTTTGAGCAGTGTACTTGAGTGAAATTTATAGTTTTTACATTTAAGTACACACACTATCTAGGCCACTTATCCTTCCAGGTCACAGGGGGTGCTGGAGCCTATCCCAATGGTCATTGGGCAGAAGGCAGGAAACACCCTGGACAGGTCACCAGTTCATTGCAGGGCAGACATACAGATCTATACAATCACACACATTCACATTGCTTAGGGGCAATTTGGCATGTCTAATCAGCCTGACGGCATGTCTTTGGACTGTGGAAGGAACCCCACGCAGACATGGGGAGAACATGCAAACTCCACACAGAAAGGACCCTCGACGCCCGGTTAGGGAGTCGAACCCAGGCTCTTTTTGCTGTGAGGAGACAAAGTTGCCCACTGTGCCAGCATCTGCAGACAAATGAAAAGCTTTCTTTTTTGGTGCTATTGAGTGACTAGTTTTGTGTAGTTTGGACTAGTAATGGTCCTCACACAAACACAAATTAGCATAGTTGAGGGTAGTTTCATTTCACACTGATAAGAATTTAGATTATAATTATAATTATATTTTATGAATACATCATTACTTAGTGAAAACAATGCTTTCAAATTGGCATGAACTATTTGGCAAGAGCAAAAAAGTCTTCTGGTCTTTGAGATTTGTAATGAGTGCTTTGAAAGTTCAAATGGAAATGTTAGGAGTAAAAAACATTTGTTTTCTCTTGGAATAAAAGTACAAGCCTTCAGTTTAAAATTATACGCAAGTAAAGTACACATCTTAGTAATACTTAGTAGTACATTAATAAAGTACAACCATTCAGGTATTCTTAAATGGATTAGTCAAATATATATACTATAATCAAATGTTTATGCTACATGAAAATCTCCTATTTGTTGTTCATCCTCTTCAAATAAAACAGGGTGATTATGTGGGCATTGTCAGCCAGTTAAAACTGACAAAAGTTTTTGAAAACGATGTGGCAGTAATGAGACAATGTGTCCAAATGCAGGGAGTGTGACTGTAATGTTATTAATGTGAAGATGTATGAGTGTAGAAGAGGTAACACAGTAGAGAGAGAGTGAGAGAGAGAGAGAGAGTAGACGAGAGAGTAGATGAGAGAGAGAGAGAGAGACACAGAGAGTGATTTAAGACTCTCAGTGATAATCCACGCAGATGAATAGCAGCAGCATCACAGTTGTGCATCTATTAGACAGCCTCCAACAGAGCGGCAGTTACAACAGGACAAACTGAATTACCAGCCCGGCTAACACAACTCACCAAGAGACATGACTGTAATTACACATCTGTGTGTGTGTGTGTGTGTGTATGTGCTCTTTGTATCTTATGAGCATGTGTTTCCTCTCTCAGCACTGCATCCTGTCTTTTCTGTCTGTTTTCTCACTACCTTGTTATTCTCTCTTGTTTTCAGCGCCTCTTCCTGCTGTGGCCTGCGAGCATGTGAGCTGAATTTCAACAGCTGTGTCAGCCTGCCGCAAAGACTCCTGGGACATCTTTCTCTCTCTCTGTCTCTCTCTGTCTCTCTCTCTGTCTCTCTCTCTGTCACTATATATGTATCACTCCCCTTTCCCTACTCTTTCTTTTACATTCTCTATGTTACTTTATAAGTCTCTCTCTCTCTCTGCTTCTCCCTCTTCCTTTCTCTCTCTCCCTGCTCTCTTTTTACTCCTTCTCTCATATGTATTGTCCCTCTCTCCATCTCTTTCTTTATTCATCTCTCTCTCTTTACCCATCTCTCTCTCTCATTCTCTTTCTCTTCCTCAGTGTCCTTTTCTTTATATCAGGCTCTTTGTTCCCCCTCTCCATTTCTCCTTTGTTTTCTTTCAATCTCTCTCTTTTTTCTCCATCTCTTTCTCTCTCTCTCTCTGTCCGTCTCATTGCATTTCTGTTTTATCTGTTGCTGTTTTTGTAGTCTTTCAAAACAATGTAATCTGAAAGCTGCAGATTAAGATTCAGTTACGGCTGATTTGAACTTTGTGCTTGTCACTGATAAACACACACACACACACACACACACACACACACACAATATTAAGTGATTTTCAGCAGCTCACGCTTCCACTTTCCTTCTGCAGCATTTCCTATATTTAGCATGAGTCTCAAAACACTAGTGCAGTTCTCCAAATTGTTAGAGCAGTGCCGGCCTGTTCACTCTAACAACTGATACATATAGGATTTTGCACTTGCCTAAGCCGCTTTGAACCTACACATTTTCTTAGCTGGCAGGGAAACCCTTAAAATTCCAGCGGTTACTGTTTATGTCTGTTTAAACTCCACTATGTATGGTTATAGATTTTTATAACTGTGCATGTAATTTTATAATTTTCTCACTTACAGTCAACCTGAAATAAAAAATAGACCATTTTTATTCTTGTTAGTTTATGTTAATAAAGACACATTTCATCATAATGTATCATGTAAAAGACATTTTTTTCATGATGAGTAGTAATGAATATATAGCTATGACTTTATATAAATATGATATTTGCAGGAGACACACAGCTATTTACATGTAAGAATTGACAGATACTGCACAGTATCTGTGACACATACTGAACATTTCCACATGTTACAGTCCCAGTCCAGAGCGTCATTTATAGTAACAGACATTATAGCTTAATAGGATCAGTTTAGGTAATGACGTCATAGAAAACGGTTGGTGGCTGCATAGAGACCTGTGTTGTTGTGTGAAGGCCTCAGGTCATTGTTAAGACATCCATAGTTATATAATTGTGTGCATTGTACAATCTCTTATCCATATTAGTTTGTGCTATCAAGGGGCTGCTGAACAATCTGTCTTCTCAGTCATCATACACACAGACGCGTATTTCAGAGAGAAAAGGCTCAGGACTGAATCCATTAGAAATATCACAGATAGATATCGACTTACAATTTGATCATTTTACACTGGTAGGCCAAGGTAGTGTTAGGAGTCTTGCCCAAGGACTCTTATTGGTATAGTGTAGGGTGCTTACCCAGGTGGGGATTGAACCCCAGTCTACAGTGTAGAAGGTGGAGGTGTTATCCACTACACTAACCAACCACCGTATGAATGAAATGTTCCACCACTATGAAATGAATGTTTCATAGTGAAGTTGCACATGCAAGTTATGTAGTAATGAGAATAAGTAACTGAAGTGTGGGCCCACATACAGGGCCCTTTGAGTTTACATGAGGTCATATACAATACTGCACAGTGTATTTCATTTCCAGTGAAAATGCTCACATTGGTTGCATTTTCTGCTACTCACAGTTGAAGTAATCCCAAACACACTCCATGATGTTGAGGTCTGGGCTCTGGAGTGGTCTGTCCATTGTTCTGAGCCTCTCTGTTTGATTTTTGATACATTCTATGTTCATCTGAGTTGAGTTGCTGTCTCACAGTGAAATGATGGACAGAAACGACAGAGGATTTTTCAGATGTGAAGCAAGAGTGGAACTTGATTTTCTCCTCTCCCTTAAAGACAACAGTGCTGATGGGGACAGTTTTGGTGGTCTACCAGACTGTAGGAAATTCCTCTTTCAATATTGTGCAATATTTGAACTCCAAATATAAGCAAACCATATATCTAATCCTACTGAAAACCCCACTGAAAAATGACTGTCTAATACTTTTGACTAGAAATAAAAATAGAAGGGTCTCTGATTTTTACACAGTACTGTAAGACGTGCTCATGTTAAGTAATAAACATGCATCATAGAGGTGTATGCAAGGTCATATGTGTGGGCTCTTAAATCCATAAGCGTGAAATATCCCATGTATTCAGCATTCTCCCGGCCCATCATCTCCGGCATTTTCAGTGTGTCTCTTGGCTGCTGCTGCTGCTGATGATGATGAGAGGGGAAGATGTGAATGATGCTGATGCTGATGATTAGCTTTATAGAGCCTGCCCTGGATGCAGGATTACATGCTGCGCTAATGCGTGTGCATCTCTTTTTTCCCTCAGAGGACCACCTCCTAATTTCACTGCTTGCCACAATTCACAGTCACATACATTTAAGACACATTTTTACAGCAACATGCTCACTCACACCTCTTGTTCCAATGTTTTATTTATCATTTGGCTTCAGTGAGTCACACAGAAATCCCCCTGGAAGAAATTTTGTCTGCAACCCAAAGCAGAATGACGTCACTTAGGGAAATAACTTTATTACTGTAATAATTAGCGCTACAGCTGCAATCAGTCAGAAGGCAGCAAATTAATTGCCTTGGAAAGTGTTGCTATTTTGAATCCAACAGGAAATGGTGATCAAACAGGCTCAATCTCTTCTTTAAAAGAAGTTTAGAGTGTGATCTCAACCCTGTCAGTGTAACAAATGAGTGCTGGAGATGACAGGATGTGAGCGTGAGCTGAAAGTTTAAAAGAGTAAACACCAAGAGAGCCGAACAGGGTGGATACGAAATGTGACTAAACCAACATAAACACACCAAAACACAAAGAGAGAAAGAACATGTGTTACAATGGACATATCCAATATGTTCCTCAGTATTTAATAAGAGAAAACAGCTTCACTTACAATAGCAACCAATGGGCAGGTGCTGGACTTGATCTTGCATCTTCTTCTTCAAACACTGGAACTTAGAGCACATTAACATTCATTTCTGACCTTTGTTCCAGAAGGGTTAGGAGACTATCAGATGTCCTTTATTCTCACAGGTTTCGCATCTCACTTCAGCTTCATTTATTTCAACTGTTTCTTATCAGTCCTGGGTTTCCACACTGTAAAATTAAATCTTTATTTACACAAATTATTTATACTATGTGTAAAAAACCATGAGTTGCAGATGCACCGACTGACTGTGGCCCAACTGCTGCTGCACCATCTCCTCTATTATTGCATCTACTGGCTCTCTTGCACATAGTTATCTCGTTAATACTGCAAACAATATTAATAATGATGATGAGAGGGCCAATGAAGCTAAATAAATAAGTAAATAAATGAATAAATAAACTAATAAATTAAAGAAAAAAGAGAAGCATGATTGAGTGAGGTCTGTACAGAGAGCCATAGATTTACTCTGAAGACCATTGCAGGAATTAGATTGGGTTCGATATAATGTTTTCTTCTACACTCAAAGAAGAACACACACACACACACACACACACACACACACACACACACACACACACACACACACACACACACACACTCACTCACTCACTCACTCTCTTAAAAGTATCTGTGAGACAGGGAAGAAAATACCCAAGTGAGGTTGGAGATAATTGCATAATTCTCTGTGCTATAAACCCATGTTCCTTAAATGAGGATCTTTAATTAGACTTGACAGCAAATTACCCAGCGGCTGAGACCCCTCCGTCAGCTCCCGCACCCCTAAGTCCTCCACTGCTGCCCTGATATGGGCGCCCAACAATTGCAGTTGCCCCTAAAGAGACTCAGGTCAATGACTGCCTAATTGCTGTGTGGCCTGCAGAACATGCAATCATACAGTATACTATCTGCCTGGCCATCATGTGAAAGAATCCACATCCTCTAGACTGGGCAGCTCTCTTCAGCATCAGAGAAGAGAGAAAGTTTTACAACACCATTTTACTTCACAGCTGAAGTTTGTTGTGTGCATACAGAGACAAAAAGCACGTTGCTGCTGTCGCAACAAAACCTTGTATGTCCTTAGCTACGACTTCACAGGATACAGGGAAAAATGCTTTACTAGATAATTATATACATTAATGTAACAAGGTTGCATTCTTGTATAAAATATGACATTGGATCATTTCTCTTCATCCATTCTTTATGAAGTTTGCACATTCCCTAAAGGACAGCTGGTTTTTACAAATGTTGTAAAAAAAATAACTGCAAAAATGAAGGTTTTGTTCTGATAGTGGCAACAAAACAACCTATTTATGCCATTCATTAATGTCTTCATATATTTGGAACTTTTTTCACATAGATGCACTGGCAAACCATGACTTTTAGAACTAGGCCTTCGGTTCGACACATGGATGTCAAAACCTGGTCAAAACATGTGGAAAAAAAACCTTCTATTGATGTTGCTGTTACTTCATAGTAACCCTATGGGACTACTGGCATTTTAATGCTAAGCTAATGGCGATTCACAACATTTTGGTCATTCTCGAAAAAACACTGACATTTGTGACTGACATTAGCACATGTTTTACCTTCTAGCAGTTTAATAGTAACTCTTTCAGCAGAGAGATCTGGTAGAGCTGCCACTGTTTTCCACTTCTAACATACCACTGATTACACTGGCCCTTGTGTTCACAGTCAGTGATGTATCTAGGACGTCCAAAAGGTTCTCACATTTCTCACAGAAATGGTCCTGCCTACTGGAAATTAGGAGAGTTTAAACACAAGCATGATTCTATTGAATAAAATTCTTTTTCTATTGAAAATTCTATTGAAACTAAAAATGACAAATTTTACTGTATTTTTTAATTCCCCAAAATCATTAGGCCTTCTCTGTACAGCTATGATAAGGCTATGCAATGGCCTTATTATTATTGCAGTATGTTCACTTTGGCTTCTACTATCTGCATGTTTTATAGCTTGTGCTATATGATTAAATGTTATGTATACAGCCCTAAACCACTATTTCTCACCTTCAGCGACTTTAAAATAATGGAAGCCAAATCAGTCCAAAGCATTCAGAGTATCTTCAAGGATCTTAGACCTAAAACAGCTCAACCATAGCTTGATCTACCTAAATACACACACATATATGCCCAAAAGTTTGAGACACCCCTTCTAATTAGTAAATTGAGCGACATTAAGGTACACTGATTCTGAAACAGTTACACATATACAGCTTAATCTATGTAGAAATGAATGTGAATAGCAGAGGCCGCTCTTGAGCAGCTGCACATAAGCCTAAGGTTACTATGCCCAAAGCCAAGCATCGATTAGAGTGTTATACATCCCCCAGCACTGAGCTGTCAAGCTGGTGAACTGCATTCTCTGGAGTCATGGATCTCAATCCAACCCAGGGACTGCATCCAGAACTAACTTAAGGACCTGACCTCACTAATGATCTTGTGGCTGAATGCAGTCAAATCTTCACAGCTATGTTCCAGCATCTAGTGTCAAGCCTTTCCTGAGGACAAATTCCCTATTAATGCTTTTCATTTCAGGGGAAATGTTGATTGTACAGCTGTCTACAGATCTTTGGAAATAGAGTGTAAATACAAATGTAGCTCTTGAGCTCAGATAATTATGAAAACAAAGCAAGAAATATACATAAATGTTAAGTACAGATGATTATTGTGCTTATAGAGTGTTAATGAGCACAGTATGGTGCTGTCCTAGACATTATCTGAAAAAGAAGCTGCAGATTTGGGCAACATTTGACCGATGAACAGTTTGGTGTTTCCCTGCTCTAACACACCTGATTCAGCACTAGAAGAAGGTGGTACGTTACTCAGGTGCAGAAAAAGACATAACAGCACGGTGGACTGGTAACACATCATTTACCTAGTGAGACAGTTCTATTCACAGAGAATAGAGGGACCTGAGAGAGCAGTCAGTGCTCAATGAACACCTTCATGGTAACCGTGCAGAAAAAACCTTTACCATCTTACCAGTGGGCGCTGTGCGTTACAGAAAGATTTCAATTCAATAATAAAGAATAATCCTCATCACTCACAGAAATTATGCTTGCTATCTTGATGCCACAATGTGGCTTTAGAGTGTCTGTACACTTGATGCATTCAAACGCTGTGATAGTAAGTCTGCTATTTGTGCTCACATACATCTCTGTTTAGCCTCATTGCTCATCTTAAGGGCCCAAAGAAAAGCACTCTGCAATCCTGGAGTGGAAATTGATTTTGTATTTTGTTGTAGGAACAGAACTGCATAATAAGATGGTAGCAGGTATTCTTCACTGTCAAGATAAAAGTAAAACAAGCCAAGGAAAAACATCCACATTTAAGTTACCCCCATCTACACGACCCTGCCAACAAACCTTTTTGCAGATAACTAAATCCTGAAAATACAAGTTTGCTGAGGGTACAGTGAGGCTTAAAGGAACGGTTCTGCAAAAAAATCTCATAAACACAATGTTTCACTTACCACAGATGTGACTGATCAGCCAAGACTGAAACCAAAAATGTCCAAACAAGCTTCTTTAGTTCAGTGCTAGAGCTATGGGACTGACTATGCAACACCAGAAGTCAATAGTCACCCAAATCTTTTTTCTGTAAATCTATCCCCATGACTTCTCTCATCCTGCTCAAACCAAACTAAGGTGTTTATTAAGGTTGCACAGACTTGTCAATGTGATTTAGGAGATGGTATGACCTACTGTTGTGACTTGTTGAATTCTGCCTTTCCATGTAATCACCTTGGCATGCATGCACATCACGCAGGCATGTGGACTCTGGACATATGCAGTTTCTGTCATGATGCTAATCTTTAGTTCTGCTGCATTTATTTACTAGGTTTAAATCTGCTATGGACTTTTATTCTGAAGGGCTAGGAACTGCCAGGACTGTGTGTTGTTATAAGCAAGACACAAAGAGCCTAGCCAGCTAAGAGTAAAGCCATGAGCTAGAACAATGCTCAGTGTTCTTTCCCCTATTTTGTATGCTGTTCCTGAGTATTTCCAATAAAGCTAAGTTATGGATCAGAACCAAGTTTCTTGTGAGAATCGCCCATGTCACAATATATTCAGTTCCTAGAAAAATTAAGATGAAACGTAACAACCGATTAACAATAGAAATAACAAACGCAATCTGTAGCATCCATACGGCCATGTGGTGTTGGGAACATGACTTGGGCAATGTCTCTGGTCTAAAATAACTGCTCTCAGCATTCACCTACACAAGTTTCAACACGTTTCAACACGTTTTGTCCATTTTTATAGCTCACTGTCAATCATACTAAGCCATAAATGACATCACCAGCCTCATAGGTAAAATTTGGACACCACACCTTGTGTACATTTTGATTCATCAACTACGGGAAATTGTGTAAATATGATTTTTTGCTTAAACATTTTTAACAGGGAGGAGGGGGAATATAGTACAGTAAAAACACAGCAGTAGAATTGAACACTGCAGCTTTGAGGAACAAAGTAGCTTCAGTAGCTTCATGATTTTTTCTTTGGTGTGTTATTTAGTAAAGCTTCACAGTAGCCATAATACGCAATTCCTGCCTGTTTTGGAGGTCACTCAGTTGAACCATACATTCTCATTTTTTGGCATTTTCCCCAATTCTCTCCCCAGTTTAGCAGTCTACCCAATAGCTGGTTCTCCATCTGGCATAAGATTCAACAGTAGGAGGGTGAAGACTAGCTGGAACATGCTTCGCTGAGATATGCAAAGCCAGCTATTACGTTTTTTTAAACTGCCACTAATGCAAAATTATTAGACTTCTCTGTTTGTAATAATTACCAAGGAATTGTTGATTTTTTTCAGCATTGCCATGATGTAAATATCATAGATAACAATATATTAAAATAAAAATATTAACTTCAATGAACAGCAGTGTACCAACACCACCCACACATGGAAACCTAATAAAACTGTAAACTGTACTTTACCCAGCTAACCCAGCACAAACCTAAAGCCAATAATCTCACAAACTATCACCACTCTTACACAGCACTCCTGCTTTGTTGCATTTTTCCCTTTTTTTTAATGTCACATGAGAGCAATAGGTCCATGCTTCATTATTGAGAAGTACAAAGACAAAACATAAACAAATCTTTGTCTGACCCTCACCAGAGATGTTGTAAAGGAGGAGAAAGGTTACTGATGGAAATATGAATGGGAAAGCTTGTAACGCATCATTATGGCACAATATGGCATCTGTTTATAGGGAAAATCCTGCCCTTCAGTAAAAAAAACAAACAAAAAAAAAACAATCTGGGACAGCCCCCAGCACATTAGTCAAAACTACCTGAAAAAAGATATGGTTTTGTGCATTACTGAGCCAAAAGCTATAAAAGTTTTTGTGAGTTTTTATCAGTAATTTCAAGTATGTTTTAGAAATGGTACTTTGACCTTCAGGTTTGAGTATTTTGGTTTCTCTCCATTCAAAGACATAGGAGCCTGGTCTTATATGAGTGGAGGTAACTGCTGGCACCATTGCCAAGATGGCCATGAGTGAACCAACTTGCCTGTAAGGACTTGCCCTAACTCAGAAAAGCAGTTGTCTTGAAGTAGCTTTGAATCTCCTAAGCAGTTTCTCCTTCTATTCTCCAAGCTCAAATGTTCGAATGAAGTAGCTGTGCCATCTTGGTGTGGAATGCACTCCCTCTGTACTCACTGGAAACATTCTTCAGTTTTGTTTTCACTTGTTGCTGGCTTTGCTCCATATGTAAATCCGAGACTCATGGTTTGTACAATAGGCTTTGCTATTAGATTGGAAGGATATCTGTCCAAAATATTCTGAGGCACCCAGATCACTCACTTTGTTTAGCAAATCTGTTCAGCAATAGTAAACTGCTAACTCTGATGAAGCTAATGCTAGCTATGTGAATGGATTAAACTGACTCTAATTGTTTTTAAAGACGGTTTTAAAGTCTGTTAGAATTCACATTAAAAATCGAGTTGAGATAACAAGTATTTATTTGTGTAATTATCAAGTGTAATTAACGTGAGCACAGTTTGAAAAGGTGAATAAAGAAATAAAAATGAAATCTTTTAAAAAAAATAAAGGTTTCTGGACAATTAATGCAAAACACAAAACTGGGATGGTACTGTAGTCCATCTGAGGGGGTTCATGCTCGTGGACACTGGGCCCGAAGAGGACACTAAGTGCCCAATCTGTTACATTAGCTAACAGATGAAATATGCAGTCTTTTCTTCAATAATCTTGAAACAATATATAAACAATACACCTCACTGCTTGCTGCCAGCTCACAAAGAGTCTCAATACTTTGCACACAGAGCACCAACAGTGTCCTATTTAATCTGATAACAGTGTTACAGGGAAAACATATTTATATGATTATACTAAAAATAGCCAAGTTGATTGGGAATGGGAGGTGAACCAAGACATTATTGATTAATATTATTTTTAATATTATGTTTCCAGACAGAGAAAAGTCATTTGACAAGACATTTTGATTGACTGTAATGCAATCTTTTAATTATTAAGACAAGATAAATTGTGCCTAATATGACCCTAAATATAAACTAAAAAGGTTAAAAAAGGTTTGCATAAAATAAAGCACAATAACAATTCAGATGAACAGAAGTGTTTCTAAATCTCACAAACAGTGGAGCAGGCACTCAGACTGATCATGGGTTATGCAATCAAGTGGGAAAAGAAGGTTTGAGGCTTGAGATAATGACATTTGATTTGTTGTGTGTAAGTACTGTCATTGTATTATGGCCACTCAAACCATTGCACTTTTGGCCAAGCCCTGCTTATTTTCTCAGCACTCCAATCATTGCTTAGTTGCTATCCAGCATTACCACAAGCCTTCAATTTGTTAACAGCGTGTCAGTGTTGAAGCTCCAGTTGTCAGTTAAAAGATATCACTGAGCATCTTTAAAAACAAATGTTCATCCAGTAGAGTATGCCATTTTCTGAATAAAAAGGTTGTCATTAGTTTTTGCTAATTCTGTACTTATGCTGCTCTTTTCCTATAAAGACTGAAATGGGCACTGTAGAACGAATAAAGCAAGTATCTAATGTGTAATTTTCAGTGCATTAAGTGATCAAAGGTAAGACATAAATGGACATTTTTAATACCTGCAATAACACATTTTTAACAATGCTAAAGCCTTTGATTAGATTTAGGTTTTTGAGTTGTGTTGTTTTTGAACTATATTGTTTTTCCCTGTCTTTGTACAAGCAGTAGCCACACCTGATTCCACCTGGTTAATTAGTTGATCCTGGCTTTAAAAAGACTATCAGGTACAGCTTCTGCTTGGTTGGAATGAAAACCTGCACCCACACCGGCCCTTTCTGGATCCAGTTTGACACCCCTGTGGTAAGTGGACATATACAATGAAGGGTGTTGCAGTGTTGGTTGTGTTCATGTGAATCCAACATTCTGGTTGATTGCCTTTGTTTTGTATCACGATAGGACAGAAGCACTGGAATAGGTAGGGTGATGAATGCACAGCTGTCAGCAACAGGCAAGAGTCTGATGTAATTACATTGCAGCACATTCAGAAATTGTCAAGTTGCCAAGTTGTTCTACGTTCTTTTCCACAGACCTACCCAAAAATGTATGTCTGCCAATGCCACTGCTCATAAGCACTTCAAACTCTGCACTATAAAAAGTGTCAAATATTGAACGTACAGTGAGCAAACCTGATTGTCTTAAAGCTGATTAAGCATCATTAAGCTTCAACTAGTAATTTAACATGTCAGCAGAAGAGCAAATCTATTTTTAACGTTTTGCCTTTTACATTTTTACAGCGTATCACTCGAAGGAAAAGACTCTTTAATTTTTCCTTTCTTGTCTTATTCTGCTTTACTGACTCTGCTAGGTGAGTAAATGTGTCTCTGCTGGCACAGAGCTGCAGTGGCAGTGTGTTCTTTGGCAGCACAATGACAGTGATTAGAGGTTGATAAAGGCTGTGATTTGTGCTGGGCTCTGAGGCGGAGCTGCTTTTGATTGTGCTGGGCTGCTGCTTTTGAATGTGGGGTGGGTGAGGGGCATAAAACATATCCTTACACACTCTCACACTTACACACAAATGTGTGAAACTGGTGGATATACTTCTTAAACTAATACTTAAAACTAATTAAAATGATTACCATATACCTTTTGCTCTTTCTGACACTGTCCTAATTTAAGTAATTAATTTTTAAAACTCCTGAATGGTCTTAGCCACACTCATTTAAAGGCTTAAATTAGACATTATCTCTTTATAATGTTCTTTATTAAGGCTGTTTTACACTAGCTAACGTCAATGTAAATGTATAGTCATTCATGAACATTGAACCCAGGCTTATTACACCCTAAAGCTTATTATTCAGTAACTACATGGAAAACAGTGTAATCTGCCTGTGTTCATATTCATTTATAAGAGTGTGAAGTGCAGACCTGAACCCACTGGCACCTGGACATTTTAGAGGTTAAACATTCCTAACAATCATTAACCAACATTGCTGTGAAGATGAAGCGAAGCACAAAGTCAGAGAGGATGTGGAATGCTTTTATTAGAAAATGTCTCGTACTGGCCCTCTGAAGTGGACTGGTTAAGAAAAAGCTGCTAATGGACATAATGGCATGTAATTTGTGCCAAATCACTTAAAAAGTAGTTTCTGTTCCAGCTGCTTCATTTCTTTAAAAGGAGCTAGGAGATCATTTCCCATGTGCTTATAACTAATAATTGTGCATGAAATGTGCAGAAGTGTGTTCCCTGTAAATGTGTTTACTTACGTCACACAGAAAATAAACAAAACATGTAATGGGACCAGAGATTAAACACAAAGGTACACTTTATGTTCCTTTAACATTTCAGTAGATGGCTCTTTAAAGAATTACTCCAGTGTGCAACATAAAACAGAAAAAACAGATTCCTTTTTTTAAAGATATGTTGCAATTAGTCTGGAAAACATGACAATATTCCTGAAAAGTCTTATTATTCGGTGACAATTATGAACGTATTTTTGATGATCATTGTCCTCATCATCAGCAGAATTTGCCTGTGCTCTCCATGTCTGTGTTATGTTTCCTCCAGGTACTCCAGTATACTTCCACAGTCTAAAGACATGCAGTCAGGCCAATTGGACATGCTGAATCCTCCCTAGATGTGAGTGTGTGTTTGTGTGAATGTATCTGTCTGCGGTGTATCCGGCCTTTTGCCCAATGAGCGCTGGGATAGGCTCCAGCACCGCACCCCCGTGACCCAGAAGGATAAGTGGCTTAGAAGATGGATGGATGGATCACCATCATCATCTTCATTTTCTGCATCCTCATGTCTTTAGCTCTTTTATTTGTGTGCTTTGAGTTCGGTGATCATCTGTGGTACAATGATTTGGACATTTTTGTTGTGTAAAGCAGCCTGTGTCTGCCTTCATTCAGCCGCACTCTGATCTTTCATATCTGTAAGAATTTGTGATTATTCAACATCTAATATGAAACTAATATGTTGTTTTGTAGTTATTACAGTGAGGAACTAAAGTGTGGACCCTCATGCAGGCTCTTAAGAGTTTTATGATATTAAAAGGCCATGACCTACAATTTTATTTTATTGTTCTCCCTTAAAATGTCTTTGTGGGTTTGCGCACCAAAAACATTCATAATTAATTTTTACAAGGCAGTTTTCCAACCCTTCTTCATCCCTAAGAGTTAAACAGCCTGTGTTGTCACTGTGCCTTTCAGACTGATATATGTAAATTATCTTTGTTTTGACTGGCTGCCCTGCATTGTGCCTCATTTAATAAGCAGTGAGGGCTGAAAAACACCTTATAGCTTTAATGTAAATGGGCAGAGCTAAACCGCAGTAGGCTGAATAGATATAACTAAATGTGTTGACTCCTGTGACATCACAGAAACAATTCGTTATATTTAGGCTGTTTTGTAGCTTAGTTTTCATTTATGGACTGTCTTGACTGGAGACTGAACAGTACATTAAACGTCTTCAGTGTTTATGTAATACATACAAATCTTTTATTTCAAAAAAGCAAAGATGATTTTATTTACCATGAAACAGGATCAGGTCAAATATCATTTATAAATAGAAATATAATTGTCACTTACTAAACATCTTTATATAGACTGTTGAAATTAGTAACAACTGGGCTAGCAATAAAATCATAGAACATTCTGAGGGTACAATGTTTTTCAGCAACACACACCACACACACACACACACACACACACACACACACACACACACACACACACACACACACACACACACACACACACACAGTGTTGTGGGAAGTCACTGAAGTGACCTTCCAAATCGCTTGTAAAAGTAATTGCTTTCTGAGCGCAGGGCTGGATATTTCCATCCAGCAGTTTCTCTTTCTCCCTTTCCTTTTCTCCTCATCTCTCCTCTTTGGATTAAACTCTAAAACTGAGGTCACATATATATTTATTCATAAATAGGGTAGAATTGATGGACTGGAATAATCTAATTTATTTTTCCTCTTACTTTTGCCTGTTCTCTCATTGGAGCAACGTCACAGCTGTAAATTGCAGCTGTGGACAGAATGGAAATTCTGCCTGATGTCCAGTCTGTCCTGGATTTTCTTAAAAATGTATGATTTTAAAAAAAGCAAAGCAAATGTCTAATTTCCATTACAGGTCTAACTATGAAGCTAGTGTCTCAAGGTCAACTGAACAGATATTTAAAGTGATTTATCTGTGAAAAATTAACTTTCTAGCTATGATTTTCTCTTTTACTCAAATAAAACTGATCAGCCGAGATGTGGTCTTTATTCAGCACTGATTCACACCAATTAGCATCGTGCAAACTGCACAACTAAATTATCACATACTTGCCTCAAGCCATGTTACGTTGTTAAGACAAATGCTGGTAAAATACTGGAGAGTATTCTGAAATAAAGCATTCTCTAAGGATCCAGCAGGGCTTAAAGGAATGGTTCAGCAAAAAATCTAATTTATACAATTTTCCACTTATGCCAGATGTAGTCGATCAGCCAAGACATGCTTGGCGTCCAACTTTTGCTTCTGTAGTTTATCGCTGGAGCTATGAGGCTAATATTGGTAATAAACACTAGAAGTTAATAGTCACCCAAATATTTTGTGTAAGTACATCCCCAGATCATTTTTTCCTTTTGCTTATTTATCATTACTGATGGTTGAGGTAGTTTAGGGTTGCTTTATGACTTACTGTGACTGAAAAAGTAAACACCATGTAGCCAAACTTCGAGGACATGGATGTTAGAGATTAGAGGTCTCTACTCCTACGGAATTCCTGCTGGAACTGCAGGACCCACCACAATATCTTGTGATGTGGTACTAATTTCCATTGTTGTGTGCAGGCGGGTGACCAGCTCACTGCAGGTGGGAATGGAAATGTAGAGAAATCCTGCAAAGCCATGAATTGCCTACGTTCAGTAGAAAAATCACTGAATCTACTAAAACTAACAGAACCAGTTAAAATAAATTAAGTCATTTTAAAGAGGTGCACAGCAGCCAAACACACGCAGGAGTCAGCCAAAATGTTTCGGTTGCAGGCAGGAGCAGGATAAATGATTCCAGTTTGCTGCGGGAGCAAGTGGCAGTGGGGTGAAATCTTGTGGGAGCGGATGGGAGTGCAACTGAAAAAATAGTCCCATACAGACCCCTACTAGAGATTACATTTGCAATACTTTCAGCTCTCCTTCCAAAGCCACTCCCCAAAAACACATGAATAAGCATGGCTGGACTAGTCATCACCTACATCACCTCATTTGTAAAACGTCCTGTTTAAAGCCAAAATAAATATTCTGTGGTTTGATTCTTGCTTTATGTTAACATGCTATTTCCATGGAGAATGGTGTATTTGTGAATAGATTGTGTCAAATATTGAATGCCCTGATGAATCTGCATCGGTGGGAGCCAGCCAAAACGTTTCATAAGATAAATGACATGAAATGACACTTGCTCAAAATTACAACGCAGACATCATTGAACATGTACACACACATTACATACAGGTTAAACACAGCGAGCTAGCTTACACCTACAGCTTAGCTAACATTAGCATTAATTAGTATATATTAGTTAATTATGTATTAGACTAATACATAATGGCGCTACATAAGTAGCTAGCTATGTTCGCTACAAAAATCTGGAAAATAACAAATTCCTCCATAAACAAATCAAACCAGATAACTGTCTGTCCAACAGCAACTTTGCTTTCCAGATCTTTCAGCACACCCTGGTTTCGCCATCAATGGAAAGCCTTTTCTACTTCTACTGTTCTGTTGCCCCCACGTTGTTTTTCTGTTATTGTCAGAACATTTGATTTATCGATTTACTCATAATCCCATAAAATTAACAAATAAATAATCTACTCCACCTTTGACACAACTTCTATATTTTTAAAATGGTAGCAACAGAAATCAATATATTATATGTCTATTGACTTCTAGTCTTTGTTTGGGCACCAAATGTGTTTTAGCTGATCAACTACATCTTAGATAAGTGGACAATTATATACGTTTAATTTTTTGCCAAAACATCCCTTTAAGTAATCTCAACTAGACAACACAAAATATGTGTTTGCTGATTGGCTACATATGGGGGTTAGCATTAAATGAACTATTACTTCATGTTCCTGATGTTGAACTGCCACTATCTTAGTCAGCTGTAGTTTCTCATAGTTCTCATCATTTGAGAAGATTTCTGAAGATACTAAATATGTAAAAAAAGTGCTCATTTGGTGAAGCATTCCAGTCTGTGGTCTCCACTGAAGAGTTTGAAATAAAGGACACCAGGCTTCTTTTTCACATCAGCCGTTTTCTAAACAAAGTTAAACTCCTGACCCAGGCTGCTCACAAAGACAATTTGTCTTGATCAACGCTGTCCACAGACACCGAGTTACTACCTGAGCATTACAATGAGGGAAATCAAAAAGAGAGACAAAAGTGCGATGGAAAAAGAGCACACGGGGAAATAAAGGTGCTGGATTACTCATAAAGACAGCAGGGTGAGTGAGTGAGCAAAATAGGGAAGACAGGAAGAGAGACTTGGCTTTGTGCACTTCTCTGTTTCAGCAGCACAGAGGCAGGTGGGGTGAGAGAAGAGACAGATGCGTTTCGCTCATCTGAATAAAGACAAACATCAGCTGAGTTGTGTTCACCAGGGACTGTACTGTAGATGTGAGAACTATAAACAGAATCAGAAGATTTATTAGTCAAGTGCATTCTAACAAACACGACAACAGAAGATAATATACACATGATATGTTACAAATAACACACACACACACACACACACACACACACACACACACACACACACAAACGTCTTCTAAGCCGCTTCTCCTTCTGGGTGTTACAAATAACAGCTCAATTTAAAGGCAATGTTATTATATTGTTATTATACAGTAGCAAACATTTGCTAATAAACGTTTCCTTCAGCCAGTCAGTCCAGGATGGTCACTGTAACCCCTTCAATTTTCAGGCTTATTATTCAGTAACTGCAGCAACTTTAATGCAAACTAGTTGAGCTAGTCTTAGTTTGTTAGTCTGTTTTCGTGGTCACTTTTATATGCAGCTTTGCTTATGTTTATGTTTATGGAACATTTCTTTATAGTGACTTATGTATAGCATGAAAAATGCTTCTAAATCACAAACACATTTTATTTTTACTCTTATTATGATGACAGATTGAAAAAGGCCCTCAGACTCTTCTGCTCTTTCTATTTGATTACTCTCTACTTTTTGTGATCATCTTTGTTGAACCATTTTTGACATTTTTGTGGTTAAAGCAGTCCGTGTCTGCCTGCATTCGGCTGATCCATGCGCTGACCTTTCATACCTGCCAGACTCCTTGTGGTGTAGAAACACGAGTTAAATCAATACTGGCCATTTTACCATTCACAAATAGGAAAACTGCCACAAGGAATATAAGGTACTGAATGAATCTGAAGACACAAAGAGACGAATTACTGTGCACTGTGTCACTACTGTTTTCACCATGTATGGTAAGGACACACTGTCATCTGAAAAAAGGCACAAAAGTACATCGCATAGCCAAAAGCACTAGTAGCTGCCATCTCGAATTTTGCTTGTACTTTTATGTATTTGATAGATAACAGAGTGTTACACAGACTGTAAAAAGTTGTCTGAACTTAACAAGTTAAAGTTTGGATGAGCTTAAAATTTTAAGCTAATCGAATCTCTAAAAAGTAAGTTACCAGCACACCTGAGTGAAGAACCTGTGTTTTATGCCCTTTCAACTTCTTATTTTAAGTTCAAATAACTAAAAATTTAAAGGCAGCTCACATACTTTTTAAGGCTGCTTTCATGCCTATCTTATTTGGTCTGGACCTTCAGACCTTTCAGTTCTGGCCGATCCAAAACTGCAGGTGTGAAAGGTGCCTTGGACCACCGTCCAGACCAAAGGGCCAAAACTTGGCCCTATAAAAGAGGTGGTCCAGATCAAACTTTAACTATGGGTCAGTTGACTTGCAGTGTGGAAAAACATTTCTGAACAGTTTAGACTATTACAGGAAGTTAAGAAAGGCTATCGTCATCTGATAAATCGAAGAAAAAAAATGGAAGAGATGTAAATATATAAATATATATACCTTATGTATTATTTTCTAAGAGGAAAAGAGAGAGAGTATATGACATGGATATATGGATATGCAGTGTAACAGAAACGTGAACCTTTGTTTGGACCTTGATCTGGACTTTGTAAAATGCCATTTAAAACCCGCAATTTCACAGTGTAAAGTCAGAAACCTTACTAAGTTTTACTAAGTCAAGGCCACAAATTATTTTTATTTATACAGGATATCACTAGTGGGGCTCCATATGTATGTGTGTTTTGAAAGACAGACTTCCAGAGAGAAACATGTAGGCATAGATTATTGCTCACCATGTTTCACCAAGACTTTGACTTGTTGTTGGGTAACGTCACACGGTTCAGTCAAGAACACCACTGCTATCATCAGAACAGTCTCATATATACTACTGTAAATATAAGGCAACTTGGTTTACCTTAACAATAAAAAAGTTGAATAAAATCTCTATTATTGTTAATCATAAATCAAAACTAACCTAAACAAAACCAAAGTGAAGTTATCAATGTATCTGCATGTTGGCTTCAATATGTATTTGATGCTGAAATAAGTATATAATAGGCAAATAAACTTTATATATCAGTGAAAAAAGAGAATAATGAAATGCTGAAGAACACCAGCAGATCAATTGATGGCATTGTGGATTTGTAATGTAGGTCATATTTCTCACTAAAGTTTTGGTCCTGGTTATGAACCTGGTTCCATGTACGCCACTAGCTTATATAAATCACAGTACTGTGTATTTATGTTTTTCTTTTTTTTTAAATAAAACCATTTTGTGCGCTTAAGTAAACCTTTTTTGTAGATAAACAATGGTGAATTATTCTGGATGTCCCTTCACTTTTAATATAATAACTATATTTAAATAATAACTATATTTAACAACTGTAAATCTAAAATACTTTTATTGGGTGAAATAGTAAAAATTGGAATTAACAATGTATAGACAGATGTAAATATTGCTTTCTAACCATTACAAGATAAAGGTCAGTTTATGTAAAGCATAGAGCTGCTTTTCTGAGTCCCACAAAAATAGTGCTGTATCTTGTTTTATGTCTGTGGCATGCATCTGTCCCCCGGGCCCTGATGACTGCCGCGAAAACCAGCAGGAAGGCAGGGCCTGAACTCCGAGTGGACAGGAACACATCAAGTGAGAGGGGGACAGCGCGCCAGTCCCGAGTCCTGCCTTCTGGGCACTGCCTCCGGTCCCGCAGTGAGGCCATGTTAATTAGCCTCACATTTGATCTGGGCAAATGAGCTGCTGGGAGGGCTTGAGTAAAAAAAAGACTGAAAAGTCTAACTAGAAGCCACTGAAAAGTAGGTTTGGTTCGGTTGTTTGGTGTTTGTATTTGGAGAGCACATTAAAGAATATGGCTGCTGCAAACACGAACCCTGCCTCCAATGTCCTTGAGCCCAGGGTAGCACAGGGCGTGCTACAACATCCAAAAGTCATTTGTCTCATATGTGCGTGTCTTGCACCCAAACTTTATTTTGATGGAATTTAGTAAATGTTAGAAGTCATTCACATTACCAGCTTTTGCTGAGTATCTGCAGTGCCTCTCGGCTGGTAGGCCGAGACTGCGGCATCACCTGAAGTAGCTGGCTGAGTGAGGAGTGCCATACATGGGGCACATGAAAAGCTGGCTGATCTCCTTGCTAGGCTAATGGCTGAAAACTAACCCCAAGAGACTGACTTTCCCTTCCACTCTCTTCCGCCCCTTAACTCATTCATTACAATCTAATGCCTGTCCTTTGACAACCTTAGGCTACAACTCACCACCTGAGAGGTGAGGTAATCAATGTGGTTTGTGCAGTTTTTGTACATCACATTATCTGTATTTATTTCCATACTGGTAATGACTACAGTGATACCTTAAGAAGAATTTCAGCTGGTTTATTGGATGAATTGATAGATTGCCTACTACTGCTGATATAGCATACATGGCATTTTGGTGTTCAGGCTATAGAATCATTCGATAATCACAAACTATATAGAGAAAATAGCTCTGAATGTCATCTGTGCTTTTTCATATACTCTGACATTGTTTGTGTCATGTGTCTTGATGTCACCAAGCTAGTATATTGATAACATATTGATGTCTGTGTTGATGCACGGATGTGTGAGTGTGAAGAACCTTTTTAATGCTCAAATTGAAGGATTTTTCTAAAGCTGTGCACTCAAACCTTGAACTATTTAAGAACATTGATTGTTAAGAGTGCACCATCCACAGTATGTCTGTCTTCAGCTTCATCATTTTTGCACTCTCTCAGGCTCTGTCTTCAGGACAGCTGGATAAAAACAAGTAGGAGGAGGGCATGAATTTCCTCCCACTGCATTCATGTTCTGCGCACGTTTATCTACATGTGAATTCACACACAAAGCCGCGTACGGGGGGTTGTCAAACTACTGCAGACCTGACAACGGCTAACGTGTAGCTCAACGACTGGTCTCTATGGTGATGGTGCTGCTTGGAAACCTGATTGAGGAGAACTGGATGGAGAGGCAGGAGGACCCCCTGTAGAGACCTTCATTGAGCTGAATGGCTGGAAAGTCATTTAAAGGAACCTGTAACTCAGTCAAGGAGAGATCAGAGAGAAATATAAAAGGAGTGTGATTTTATCTTCAGCAAACAGACTGATAGAAATGCTTCATGCATGAAGGATCACAATCTAAGACCATTTCCTGTTGAGAAGGAGAGAAGTTGGCAGTTTGTGCCTGCTGTGAAGCTTCTTTCTTCTGCTCATTTACACAGTTTGATTAAAGGCCTGAACACAGAGGAAGAAAACTGGGCAACTAGCAAAGAATTTGCTGGTGAAGCCTTGGTCCCATTATTCAAGAGCCTCAAAATACACTCCCACAAAGCTTCATTGGGTGGACTGCTCATACCACCAGACTCATCATACAATTACTGTTTTATGTGACATATTAACATGTCAGATAAAGATGACTGAATATGCAAAAACCTTATCTTAATGTAGTTGTATGGCTATTTAGTACTAGACCCTGTGTAGGGTTAAAAACACACACATGGGTGTTATGCAGACACATCAATACACATTTAAATGCAAAAGCTTTGCTCTAGGGTTAAACCCTTACAATGGCAGGCTTATTACTCACTAAGGCTTAATATTCAATACAAACTTGCTGAGGTATTTTAAGGTTATTGAAGTGTATAATAAAACTTTTTGCCTGGGCCATTTAAAGGGTTAACAGAGTAATTAGCTAAATATGTCAGATGAGAAATCTGCTAGCTATTTTAAACATCCTTAAACGTTAGAAACGCTTGTTCTGCTGCAGTAGACACATGTAAGAGGTCTCTAACTGTACTGTGCATTCCACATGCATTTACATGAGTACATATACAAGACATGAAGACATCCTAGACAATACGACTGCCTGTGGATCTAAACCATAGTAGTTTAAAATGATTTTTTAAATGATATTTTTTTTGCCAAATATCAAGAACAATCGCAATACACTGTTAAAAGGCCACAAGGATGATTGGAAATAATGGAGGGGCACTATTTACTCCTCTCCAAACAATGGTGGGGACATGACCCCTTCATTCTGCCTAAATCTACACGTATGACATGAGGAGCCCCTCTTTCTAAGAATCTTATGTCAGCTTTACATGGGGAAACTTTCATGCAACTGGACAGCTATACAGAGCAATTAAAAAACATTCACAGCTGCATACAACATATTTGATTACTATTTAGCAAGGTTAACAGCTACTATGTTTCATATCACACTGTGACACATCTGCAATGTTTTTAACCCACAAAAAATCAGTACTACATCAGGCTGGTAGAGCAGCATGGCACAAGCTGAACAATTGCCCAAGCAGCCCTTCAAATTATTCCAGCTAAAAGCGTACGGACAAATAAGTTATAACATTCAAAGAGGTCATCCTCTTGTCCATGTTGTGTCTGTTGACTGTTAATGTTGACTGCTATCTGCTAGTTGAAATTATATCATTTGATGTAATCACATGGCATGTTATTATCATGTTAAGTGGCTGTTTTGTGCTCTACAGTGGTCTTAGTGCAATCTGGTTGGACTCTTGTATGATGTGAAAAACTGTCAAAGGTGTTTTTTTCTAAACAAATATCATTTTGTTAAAGACTTTATACAGTAACCTACAGAACCTCATTGATGTTATTAGTGGTTGAGCAACTACAATGTACACATACATTACTGTGCAAAGTCACCCAAGACACATTTTCAAAATCTATTTATTTGTGTAGTTTGTGTTTATTTGCTGAGAAAAGTGTTAATACTTGAAACAAAATCGCTAGAATATTAATTAATAATGATTTTATATATATATATATATATATATATATATATATATATATATATATATATATATATAAGAAATAGTGATTTTCTGGATGTTAATGTGTTTGTTTAACCATTTCCAAGCCTCTCCTCGAGAAAGTCCAGTATTATATGTAGTTAAAAAGCAGCTCCTGGTTTGACCAATCAGTGCTTCAGTAAATTGAGCTCATGATGTAATTGATGATATTAACAAGTGTCTGTGGCGGCTGTGAAGGCGTCAAGGAGAAATATGGACCCAAGAAATTCTTGTTACTTTTTATCATTTTTATGCTTATTTGAATTATGAATATGACTTTATTCTAATGTATATTGTGATAAACTCACTGCTGAGGGAAATTGTTTAAAAATGTGCTTAGATGCCTAAAACTTTCATACAGTATTGTATATACATCTTCTCACTGTAGTGGATGTTGTTTTCCCAAGAGTTCTCTACACATACAGACTACAGCTTTCACTTTGCCACATTATGATGTCTGTTAAACAATGCAGTTTCTCTCTCTCTCTGACCAAGTAATGTCAACAGAGCACTGAAGAATTCTTCCTGAAGTGCTAAAGTGCTGTCTGTAGGAAATGAAAAACAGACGAGTCAAATGATGAAAAACCAAATAAAGAGAAAGCTCTCTAGTTCCGCCTGACTAAAAAGGATTCTCTCTCTCTCTCTCTCTCTGTCTCTCTCTGTCTGTCTCTGTCTCTGTGCTCAACACGTCTTGAAACCCCTTATAAATCTCTTTTGTTTCTCCACGTCTCCAGGCTGTTCATTTTTTTCTGTCCTACACAGCCCAGCTCAAAGGTACACTCTGTTTCCATGACAACAGCAATTGCTTTGAGCGAGCGATGGAGATGGTTACATTTGCATTTTTTAACATAAGCAGTTTCTGTCCACACAAGCATATATCAATTCAACAAGGCCATTGTCTCAGCCGAAGAAAAGAGTTGAACATTCTCCAGTCCAGTTAATGCTGTGACTCTGTCTGTGTTTAACCTGCACATAAAGCACAGAGTCTCATAATGAGCGTCAATAGAGACCAGACGCAGTTGCTTTAGGTTGACACTGCAAATGCTTGTAAATAAATTAAGAGGGTGAATCGATTTAGCGGCTCTCTATAGAAATGTGTTTTGACCGACTGAAGACAATGAGACTATTTATAGTCATTATTGGTTCCCGTGTACGATTTAACAGCAATAAGAAATAAGGGTGTGGAGGTTCTGGAGTTCTCTCCCTCTCTCTCTCCCTCTCTCTCCCTCTCTCCCTCTCTCTCTCTCTCTCTCTCTCGGGTGACCCCCTGATAGAAATGAAGAGTCTATTTCTAATCCATTTGGACTGTGAGCGGACTTCAAAGCCCTGGCGGAGGGCGAGTGGTTGAGTAGAGGAATCAAAGGCAGCTTAAGAACCAGAGAGCGCTCCCAATGAACCACAGCCACCTGCTACTATTCAAACAACTTCAGCTGGATAGCAGTGTGCATGACAAATACAACCCATGTTCTTTATAGTCAATGAGATGTGTGATTAACCCCTAGAAGTCTAGACTTTATTGTTATTGTGACATACATTACATTTTTACACTGTAAAATCACTGCAAAAGGTACAGTAAATTACTGTCTACTAGTTAAATTACCTCCATAGTATTTTACTGTGCCATAATAACAGAAAATTACTAACTATGCTGTGACGTCTCAGTCACCTGAACCAAAAGATTGTTGTAGCTGTTTTCTGCTGTACATTCGTTTAAAATAAATTCATCTCCTATGTTTTACATAGCATCTGTAAAAGTAATGCAGACCTATAAATGGTAATAAAAAACAAATATGATCAATGAACATTTTCCATTTTAACTTTGCTTATAATTTTCACTAAAATGACCAAAAAACTTACATCTGGCAATGGCAATAAAACAGCATTTCTGTCAACACTTCAGTGTTTCAGCATTTAAACGATAAAACAAAGCTTTACACGTCTTTATTTGTCAGAAGAAAAAAAATTCATTGTTTTTATTCAAATGTTTTCACCTCAATAAATGTTAGTTGCTCTCTTATCCAATAACGCTCAACCTCAGCCTCCCAGTAATTTGAGTTTTTACTGAAAACATCTGTTAATCTGTTAATGATGAGTTGATTTCACAAATAAATGATGAACGCAATATTTCAGTGTTCAGCATCTGTGTAATATAGTGTTGCAGAATATAAACAGTACATGTAAATGGCCCACATTACAGAAAACCAAATGCTCCACACTTTCTTAACCTCTTATTCTCCAGGGTATATTTTGGTTTGTCCATCTGAATTTACATGACAAAATCGTAAGGGAAATTAGTCAGTAACTGCATGAAATCACTGGAAATTTTTATTTTGTTCATTTATTTTTTAAAGCTCCCTTCAAATGAACAGGAAATGTGTTTTATGGTCATACACATATTGCTTTATGCATACAATTTACTGCTGAAAGCCAAACGTCTTAGTTGCTCTTTGTATTATTTTATAAAAATAATTTTTACAGAGTTTATCACTGAAAAGACACCATCTGTTTATAGTTTATAGCCCAGATTTGTGGAAAATGGGTTGACTTTTAGTAGACAAAAGGTTGGGAGTTCAGCTTCTTTCATTATAAGGGTTTAAGATTACATTACCCATCTATTTGACTGGAAAGAAGGCAGTTGCAGCTGTCATATGACACCCACCTTTTGAATGTAGCTTATGAAATATGAAAGTTATCAAGAATATGACGAAGCACATTTTGAAACCACCAGTGGTCTCAAGGAGTTGAAGAGGCTCCAGTTAAAGAGATGTAGTATGGTGAAGTTTCTAAGTGTACAGATTCTGCTTTAACAGAATCAGGCCAGCTGATTTTTGACAAAATCAAAACAATAGCACAAATGTAAAATATCTCTGCAAAACAAGAATGTATGACATCCAATCTGACTGCACAGAAATAACTATTGGCCCCTTGAATGGCCAGGGCCTGCTGACAGGCCCAGTGTTTCATTACACACTTCTATAATCTATTAAGAGCTCAACCAGTTTGCACTGCAGCTCATGTAGTTAGTGAGCAGCAAGCTGTTATATGTAACAAGCCTGGGTTTTAAGAGGTTAATTAATTTCAAATCATAATAACATATTGCTTCTACCTACAAACACAACTGTGGTGTCGATTGAAAAAAAGCTCTGCTTATTCCACTGAACTATGAATGAGAAGGCATTAAACAAAATTATGACATGCTTCTATTACATTCTTGCCTGAGATGAGTGCTGCTTCGTAGGGTTAATGTAGCGCATATTGATTGTAAACCTGTTGTATAATGGACACGTTAATCTTTTACTTACTGCTGTTTTTGAGATGTGCTTGAAATATTTCCCATCACCCTTCAGCCAATGTAATTATCCCCACTCTCTCACCCTGCACACAAAAACCCTGTCATTACTCCCCTAAAGTTCTTATTGCCCCCACACAGCTGATTCCTTTCATCTAATAGGCCCCATTACCATGGCAACCATATGCCGTTGCCAGTGCCGTATCATTTTTTTCCTTTTCAGTGAGGCATCAATTAGTGATGTCCATGTTCTGGAGTTGTGTTTTTACACAGCTTCTTTCAGACTTCTTTGAGCCCAAGAGAAACTGGAATGAGAACAAATGGAGGAAAACAAGGAACATGGACAAAAAGATGGAAACACCAAATAAAGCACAAATGACCGAGTGCAGGAATGCATGAGCATGACAGTAACAGTGCAGAATCACGAGTTTCACCGACAAGCTGTGATTAAACCACAGGGAGGCGAAAATAAGGTGGGATGCAGTGAAAAGGTGAGAGAGAGAGAAAAAGACAGAAAGTGTGTGTGACTCGGAAAGTTGTAGTAGAACACACTCCAGGGATGTGAGAGACTAATATAAAATGCCAAGATGCCAGGGCACATCACAAGTTTGGTCACGTAGAGGTGAGATAAACAAATCTGGCCTGATGCAAAGCCTGTCTCTGAGGCTTATAATAGACTCACAGTAGAAACATGGCCTGTCTTAGCAAACAAATTGTAATGGAGAGAGTTTTTGGAGACAGCATATACTAACGGCATAGCATCAATGAATTAATGAATCAATCCGTTCCCTATTTGAATAACAATAATACCTTCATACAAGAAATTTTATGTTCTTTACAGACTGATGTGCAGTTAAAAAAAAAAGCTAAAAGAATAAAGAGAATAAGAACTTAAATATACTGTTGTGTATCCTGCCTTCCGCCCGATGACCACTGGGATAGGTTCCAGCACCCCCCCCATGACCCTGAGGGAGAAGTGGCTTAGAAAATGGATGGATGGATGGATGGATGGATGGATATACTGTTGCTGTAAGAACAAAACTCTTTATCTCTAACAAACTTTGAATTAATGAATCAAAGTCTAAGTTAGACTTAGACAGACTTTATTGTCATTCAAATTAACACCATACAGTGCGCATTAGAATGAGATTTCATTGCCTTGGCTCAGAGTAGATCGGGGAGAAAAAAATATAAGTAATATAATGTAGTGCAAAGTACAATGTAATGCAAAGTGTAGTGCATATGTAAACATATGTATATCAGCAGATAAATACATTTTAAATAAGTATCTGTACAAGAGAGTGTATTGCACTGAAGTTCCCATGTATGAGGTAATCAAAAAAAAAAAAAGAATTGGAGCAGCATGTTATTTAGAGTTCAGCAGTCTTATGACATGTGGGAAGGAACTGTTTTTGAACCTGGCTGTTCGCCTTCGAAAACTTCTGAACCTCCTTCCAGAGGCCAGCAGTGAGAACAGTCCATGGCGGGGGTGGGAGGGGTCTCTGTTTATGTTCTGAGCTCTGGTCAGACAGTGACTTTACAAGACTTGTAAAGACTTGCCAGTCTTTACAAGAAGGCAATAGCATTCTTAACCCCAGGCTTATTACATACTAAGGCTTTTTATTCAGTAGATACAGTGAATTTAATGCAAATTGGGCGAGCTATTCTTAGGTTATAGAAGTGTGTAATAAAACTCTGGGTCCAATGGTGGGCCCTAGTTATTTAAGGGGTTAACTTTCTTTGAAATCTATTAACAATTCAGTGATTGAGATGGAAACAGAGTCAGTCAGTGTGGCTTGATGTAAAATGGTCCATTTGTAGAGAAACATACCCACTCAAATTTTTTTACACTGGTGGTGATAGGAACCAGACGTCTACAACAAGATATGGCTATTTTATTTAAAAAAACACCAGTGAACCGACACATCTTCTTAGTTTTATATGTGATACTGATTATGTTAAATTAATGGTGAATTTGAAAAAGTTTTCTTTGGAAATTATTTTGCCTTAAAATGCCTTTCATGTACAATTCTACCATGAATATATTTAAAATGCTTTAGGCCAAAACTTTGTCAAAAAAGTTAGTAAAACATTTCAGCCAGAATATTCATAACCATTTCTTGAAATAATTTTGTGTGAAGGACCTTTTAGAGGTTGGTGTCTTGAGTAGTAGTTACAAATATAAAATGTTCTAAGACCCAAGGTCACTTCACAATACATTCATGCTGATGATATGGAGTGTTGTTCCTTTAGAGATTCTATAGCAGAGATATTGTAGTGATGGATGAAGATGAAAATGTGCTTTTTAATGTTCCTTTGACAGAGATTTTCAATAAATATTCCCCGAATCAGTAATCAGTAATAGATTAGATAATGTAATCAATAAACAAATAGGTAGTATTGCTAACAGAGAATGCTAATTCTCTCACAAAGGGTTCTAGACACTCAAAAGCCGCTGGGTTCATGGACAGACTTATGTGTACTGACCCAGGGAAGAGGGGTACAAGTTGACCTTGAAAGGTAAAGTAGGCTGGAAAAAATTGGGTAAAACCAGTTTTTAGTAGTGAGCACAGCATGCGATGGCCAAATTGATGGATGAAGAGATGCACCTATTAGAGAAAAAGCCAATATCAAAATTTGAGGAGTAAGGCAGGGGAATATCTAATTACCCCAGATAAATGGTATATAATCTGTTGTTTGGAACACTGTATTTGTGCAGTTATGTCTCTCGAGACCCTATGCCACTTAATGCTGAAATAAAGAAGAAGCTTTTTTCCCTCAAGCTCAGCATCTGAAGACTCTTTCCTTTTTGTGATCTTTTGAAAACTTAGACTTGGAACAGTTATAAGTTGAAGTGTTTAGCCAGTGTTAAAATATTTTTTATTCATATTATGTTGGAGGCCTGGGGTTGAAGGGGATAGCCCTTGGTCCCGACACTTTCCAACTTTGTCGTCTATTTGCATTATTTTTTTATCTTCCCTGAGATTTGATTGGCACTTTTAAAATATGATGAATTCTGGATATTTCATTAGAACTTCATTCTCAGTGTTACATCGTCATTTTAGGATCTTCTCCATCCTTTTTTACCGTTCTGGAGAAATCTATGTTTTGTCTTTACCCTACTTCATCCTACACATTTGACTATTTGAAACCAGTGAAGTTGAACAGGACTAGCACAACGTCAGAGTCATTTTATATCATTTCCTGCAATCAAAAGGGTTTTATATTGTATTATTGAAAATGGATTCAAAACTTTGGAACAGTAGTGTGGTGCAGAACCTTAATGAAATTTTGGGATTATTTAGTATTTGTCTGCAGGGCTGGGCGATGTCAGCAATGTCACACTATGGCATGTATCATGATACCAGCATTGGGACACTTGTAAACTTATATAAACAATAAAATAATCAATGAACTTCTCTCTGTGCTCTGTTTGTCCTGAGCACGTCATGCTGAAGGGACATTTTCTACAAAACTGTTTTTGCAAATAATTATAAGTAAAGAGTGAATGCAGTGTCTCTTTCACTTGTGCATGCATCTTTCATTACTGCACTGGAGAAGTAGCCCGATAGTGTTTTGTTATACTGTACTACCCTGTATTGTATAATGACAATAAAGTTGAATTGAATTGAATTGAACATAGCATATAATAGTAAACTCAATACACGTTTTGCTACAAGCTTATCCACAACGTGCTGCTGTATCAATATTTTGATACCATAGCAGGGAGGCTTTTGCAGTCACACAGATGTAGAGGAAAGCAAATTCCAAAGTGCAGGAGCAGTGATGGTGAATGATCTTTCCAGACAGAACACAGTTGAGTTTTAAGCACTGAAAGTAGACCAGTGCCAGAAGAGCTATCATTTCCTCTAATGTAGGATGAACAGAACTGTTCTTCTACAGAGTTTAGCCCGGAGGCTAATCCCACATCTGGCAGCAATACTCACACACTCCAGATCTAGATTTACTCACTCAAGTGTGTTAGATTAAGGCTGGAGATAACTGATTTGATTATATAGACAGACAGAGAGCAAATATTATGTTTCAGCATTCACAGTAATACTGCAATGTGTTTTTAATGGCCTTTACTCTGTTGGAACGTCTTCACAAATCAGAGATTCCATACTACTTAGTCACATGTCACATCAACAACCACCGCATTTTTAATTTACCTAACCAAGCTCTGCCCAAAAATGCAAAGGGCAGTTGCTGCGAAGTTGCTTTACAGAATGTTAGCAAAAACCCCATTCAAGATAAAGAAGGATTGTAGCTTAGGTTTGTCAAAATACCTCAATTCTTTATTAATATCAAATTATAGATTTTTTGCATTCATGTGGTCACACTATGAGGTCAGATCAGATATATTTACATTTTTTTGTCATATAGTTAGGCTAACATTAGATGTTAAATACCTTATTATTGCTATTACCTA
Source organism: Pygocentrus nattereri (assembly GCF_015220715.1). NCBI lineage: Eukaryota > Metazoa > Chordata > Actinopteri > Characiformes > Serrasalmidae > Pygocentrus > Pygocentrus nattereri. Next base: position 23,360,320 of record NC_051236.1, read on the forward strand.
TTCAACTTGTCGAGTAGCACTGCATTTTTAACTGGAAACTCAAGGTAGCAACCTTAAACAAAAAGTGTAGAGGTCCGGTGTTAATAATTTACATATGTGAATAGGGATGCACATGGTTAGGTTACTCGAGCACTCATTTAACCATTCGAGGTGCCAGTATTTAAAAAATATCATGCTTTTGCTTGTATTTGTGAGTAAGTATATATGTCATACTGTGCCACTTTGAAAGTGTGCTGTTAAGGACATGATTGAGAAGGTAGATGTAGTATAGCTTTGCTAACTAGGCTAACCACTCTAGCCGACGTTAGCTAGGTCCCAAAACAGTAAAAACATATTTCTCTGAGAATCTAGTTCACACGCTAGCACATTGTTCAGTTGTGAGATGTAAGATGTTAAAGCTAGCTACCAGTTAGCTGTCTTTTTTTAATCTGAAGATAAAAAAAACAAAAACTCCTGATTCCCTCAGCTTTTTTGAATAATAAAACATGTTTTTAAAAAGGCACTTCTGTGCGAGTCCGAAATGAATGGTTTAATAACAAGCATTTGAGCAAAATCATAGTTTATAAAGTAGCAGTAACACTAGAGTCCTCCTGTCCAAAACCTGTTTGCTGTAGAAGAAAAACGAAATGTACAATACAGTTTTCTTCACTTTTTTTTGTGAAATACATCCTTCTGCTTTCTAAAATTAAAGGGAGGTTCTAAACAAATGCTTAGAAACTGTGTTCATTTTTTTGTTTTTAACCATTTAGCTCCATTGAACATTCATTTAGCTCGCACTCGTGTGCACCCTCTGGCATTTTGCAGTCATGTTTTTGTATATAACAAGAGAAATAGGAAGTGGCCAGGCTCCCTGTAAAACATGTACATTTACAGCATTTAGCAGACTTACAAGAAGTGCTTTGTCTATCTAGAGAAAGTATCTTTGCTAGTTAGTAATAGGTTAGAGTCCTGGGCTCAGATACTGCTAGAAACAAAAAGTCACTGTTGATCCCCAGAAAAAAAGGAACAGAGTTGAACACAGAACTCTGTGCAATACAATAAAATACAATACATAAGTGCAGTACAATACCTTACAATCCATACTTAATTCAGTGCTCATTTAAGTGCTGTGTAAAGAGACGGTCTTCAGTCTGCATTTGAAGACAGCGAGAGACTCTGCTGTACAGACAACCAGTGGGAGTTTGTTCCACCACCTGGGTGCCAGTACAGAGAATGCTCTCGATCTCGATGCTTGTCTTCCACGCGCCTTGAAGGATGGCGGGTCAAGCCGAGCTGTACTCGAAGCACGAAGGGCTCATGGTACAGTTTGAGATTTCACCTTTGCCATCAAGTAGGTAGAGCTTACTTATGTCTGTAACAGGTCTAAAGAGAGGTCTGTGGAGACACTACTTTTGTTGATAGGCTCACCAATCCTTCTCAGAGAAGCTGCAAGTGAATCTTCAAACCGAATAATGCAGTGCACTATGGGTATCCCATATCCTCTGGGGTAAATTGGTTGTACACTACTTATTGCAGTGCATTATGGGACTGTTTGAGTGCACTTAATCTTCTGCACTATATTTATGGACACTGCTACATACCTATAAAATGAATAGAGCAATGTTTCAGACAGCTAAAATGATTTAGAACTCTGTAAAGCTTGCAACCTGTCAACCCTTTCAACACATGAATGCATTTTGGGTACAGCATGGACTGTCAACTGCCAGCTGGTTATTACAGGCCTTTAGATGCCCATTCTTATGTCAGTCTCAAAAACAGGCTAACAAAGGCTAACACTAATAATGGCTTACTGCTTGTTTGATTTTGTCTGCCTGTTCAGAGGACAGGTGAAGGACTGAGAGAGTCCTATAGCGAATTTTAAAGTGAATTAGTGGGTGAGAGATGTCCAACCTGTTAATAATATGAAACAGCAGTGAAGTCGTTTATTGTGTTTGGGATAGTGGGTATAGTGCTCCACGCTAAGGGGAGTAAGCCTAAGGGTGAGCAGGAGTCCAGCATGACTTCATTCTCTCCCTCACACGGGAGTGCTAAAACAACTGCAAGAGATTGACTCATCAGCAGCTACTGTGTAGGAGGAAAAGAGAATGAGAGACACAGTTTCAGCTGCTCACGTGAAGAGAGGGAGAGATACACAAGCAGGAGTAGCAGTGGTAGGAAATGGATAGATACATATCTGTAAGA